>NC_059292.1:35069042-35081542 GCF_017591435.1 Portunus trituberculatus
GGTTCGGATCCCGCCGGCTGTAATTACTGAGGACTGGATGCAATACGGGTTGATCTAAAGAGGAGGAAGTTAAGGATAGAGAGACACTGAGATAGAGAGAGATGGAGCGACAGAGACGGGGCACACAGAGGGGACAGTCAATGGAATAAAGAGGCAGAGGAACAGAGAAGACAGAAAAATGGTGGCAAACAGACAGAATGACAGAGATAGCGAGGCAGATGATAAAGATGACAGGAACAGGAAGACAGGAGACAAAGAAACAAAAACAAAAGGGACATATAGAGGGAACAACAAAGAACAGGACAGGAGGACGCGATGACAGGAAAAGAAAAAAAAAACAGAAAAAGAGGTGGACAGGTAGACAAAAAAAAAAAAAAAAAAAAAAAAAAAAAAAAACAGATAACACAAAAATAGAAAGAAATGAAAGAAAGAGACGGAGAGGAAAAAACAACAACACAGAAACAGGACACATAGACGAAGCGAAAAAAAAAAAAAACCACAGAACATTATAGAAAAACACGAACAGAACACACATAGACGACTGCAGTGACGGAGACGGGAAGGTCGGAGAGGACAGGATGGCCCTCGCAGGATTACCCCATTACGTGCGTTCCCTGTATTTGCTGAACGAGGGACGAAACTAATTTGGAGTCCTGGTGATTAAAGCGCCAGCGTGCAGGAGAGAGGGACTGTTGCTTTCCTTGCCCTGTTGTGGCTGACGAGGCGAGGCAGAGACCTGAAGGGCTGCTACTCGTATAAGGGACAAGAAGATGCGAGTGAAGCCCAAAAAGGCGATTTTCAAGATTTCCGAACGAGATAGGGACGAATTTGAGATCTTTTACGGCTCAAGGGGAGGATTTTTCAAGGTTACGGGTGAGGGAGGGACAGAAATGGAGTCTTTAGGAATGTTTTAGGGATCAAGGTGATGGTTTTTCATGTTTGCAGAAGAGGAAGTGACGGGAATAAATTTTTTAAGGGATATTTTAGGGATCAAGATGAGTTTTTAAAATTACGGAGGAGGAAGGGACGGGAATCGATCTCTAGCGATGTTTTGGGGTTCGTGGTGAAGGTTTTTTCAAGGTTACTGAGGAGGAAGAGACGGGAATCAATTGTTTGTCGATGTTTCAGGGATCGAGGTGAGAATTTTTCAAGGTTGCGGAAGAGGAAGAGACGAGAATCGATTTTTCAGGGAAGTTTTAAGGGCCAAGGTGAAGGTTTTCCAAGGTTACGGATGACAACGGGACGGGAAGGTGTGTTTAAAGAACATTTTAAGGAGCGACACCAGTTTTTTTTTTTTTTCCCGCAAAGTTCTACGGTGACAAAATACAGGCCCTTAGAAATGTAAGTGACAAGGCGGCGAGGAAAAAAAAAAAAAAAAAAAAAATCGGGGCTTTGGGGATGACGAGGGGACAAAGCACAGGTCCTGAAGTGTTATAAAGTGGCGCGAAAATCTTAAGGGCTGCAGGTAACAAGGTGATGAAGTGCGGCTCTTAAGGGTTATTTAGAGTGACGAACCGTGTGAATTTTCAGGATTATTATGGGCGGTAAAGCAGATTTTTCCTAAGAGTTACTGAAGGGAAAAGTTAGGTGACCCGGGAGAGCCTTTGTCTGGTGGGGCGGGCGCAATGGCCGAGTCAGGTGAAGAGGAAGAGGAGGAGGAAGAGGAGGAGGAAGAGAAGGAGGAGGAGGAGGAGGAGGAGGAGGAGGAGGAGGAGGAGGAGAGGCGAGAGGAGGTGCCACGTTTCGTCAGGAGGGCGAGGGGAGGGACGGTCTAGGGGACAAAGAAAGGCCAAGCAAACAAATGATTTAGGATGAAATTTAAAATGAAATGGTTGGCTGGTTGGTTGGTTGGTTGGAAAGGCTCCTTCTACATATCTACACGAGAGAGCAGGAGAGGTACGAATAGATACAAACGTTTTCAAAGGTATTTCCATTCATCTATCTGTTAATTCATTTTTTACATGTTAGGGAGTCTAGCCAGGGACATGAAAATATAAAGGAGTGGATGAATAAATGTATGTTTAATATCCTGCTCTTAAAAATATATGAATACACGAGAATAGGAAAAAAAGAAGTTAGACATTTTTTAGATAGGTCGTTTATGTGTTAAGATAGCTACTCCTCTTATGAAGCAGTTCAAGTCATAGGAAGGAGAACAGAAGAAAGTAATATAAAAGAGGTGGTGCTTACAAATTAAATCTATATAAAAAAAAATGCACAAAGTCTATTGAAAAGGACGAGTTAGCAGTATAATAATTCAACCCATTTACTTCACCAGATGTAGGCGAACATACTACAATGCGTTAGAAATGCCTACGTGTACCTTATACACCTTCAGTCATCGGGTTAAATGAAGCGTGTGACTAAGAAGAGCCAGTATAGAAAACAACGACCTCTTGCAACCTTCACTTACTCCGCAATAAAGTTGTCTAAGGTCACCCACATGAAGAAACAAGCGTTGTAGTTTTATTGACATTTAAAGGGTTAGTGGAGAAGAGGCGCACAACAACAACATGATGAAGAAAAATAATGAAATTCTGTTTTTCTCTCGTACGTGTTGTGTATCTAACATATTTGAAGAAAGTGTGAAGAGAGAGGCAAGGAACCGAAGGAAAGAGGCTGAAGAGAAGACCACAAAGGACCCGATCCAGGAATTATTAGAATACACACACACACACACACACACACACACACACACACACACACACACACACACACACACACACACACGCACTAAGGTCACATCCGTCTGGTCTTAACCCTCCACCGTCATGCGCGGACTGCCTGCAGCACTAGGCAAGGCATACGCAGCGGGGAGGCACTCGCGGCACTCAAGAGAGGATGCAGAGGATCAGGCTGAACTCTGCTTAGTGAACAGTCAATAGAGAGCATTAGGGAATTCAAAACGTTCATGGATAAGTATGAGAGGTGACTATGTGTGGGATTGTCACGTGTAGGTCTGATCTCTTTCTTTAGCTTCTTACGTTAAAACACACGCACGCACACACACACACACACACACACACACACACACACACACACACACACACACACACACACACATAAATCCCATACACACACGCCTGAATCCGTCTCCTCAGCCTCTGAGTGTGTGGCGGGTGGCATCCCTCACCACTGCAGCATCTTCCACATACACTGTATCTATTTATAGAAAAAAAGTGGATGACGGATGACGGATAAATGAAGTGTGCTTGATTCGAAACAGATTCTGCAGTTTCGTGGTCAGACGCGCCAGCCACTGCACCACGATAGCCTGATGTGACTGGAGGGAGTAAGCACCACAGCTGTCAATACCAAGTAGTGTACAATCGTGCACGAGACAAGACTAGGGACCTTACTCTGAAACACGCTTTGCTCTCTCACCATGATAACTTTTAAACATTGTACAGATGATTGGTTATGTTCTTCAAGTATCTCTCCCGTTAATCATATTGAAAACCTGTAAATCTGTCCCGAAAATCACAAAAATTACCCACCATTTTAAGATCCGTGTAACTTCAACTACACATAGAGAGACACTTATTATTTTTAAGATGTGGAGGTGAAGCGTAGAAGCGTTTCAAGCCTTTTGAGTGTAGTGGCAATTACCTGTACTGACGATGCTTGCTCTCCGTTAGAAGCATTCATTGGTGCCAGTATTGGTGCAGTGTGCTAAATGTACGAGTGTATGAGGCAGCCATGAGAAAACTATAAAACAACGTTACGTCATCTACATTATCACTCACTCGATTTCCTTTTTTTATTTATTTTTTTTTTTTATTTATACCATGTGGGCTTTTCACGGAAATTTATGGGCTAAAGGGGATACTTTTTGCCAACCTACACTCGGACCGTGGACAGGATTCGAACCCGTGCGCTTGGAGACCCCTCGAATCCAAAAGCACGCATGGTTCCACTGTACCACGCCTTTGACAAAAATATTTCAGACGGATTGAAAGGACCTTATGTAATTCTTACATACACACGCATAAAGTCATTCGTTACATACATAATTATGTACATGAAAATATAAGGACATAGAAACTCATACATAAACGTATAAACATACATGCATATATGGTTTCAATTAAGATGTCACTGCCAGAGAGAGAGAGAGAGAGAGAGAGAGAGAGAGAGAGAGAGAGAGAGAGAGAGAGAGATTGTGATAAGCGTTTCGGGCGTGAGAGGCGTGACTGCTGACGCGCCCCCCATGCGAACACAAGGTTTTGTGTGTGTGTGTGTGTGTGTGTGTGTGTGTGTGTGTGTGTGTGTGTGTGTGTGTGTGTGTGTTTGCAGGTAAGGTGGCCTTGGTTCATCTGATGCGTGAACCGCTAATCAAAGAACGACTACCTCTCTCTCTCTCTCTCTCTCTCTCTCTCTCTCTCTCTCGTGTGTGTGTGTGTGTGTGTGTGTGTGTGTGTGTGTGTGTGTGTGTGTGTGTGTGTGTGTGTGTGTGTGTGTGTGTGTGTGTGTGTGTGTGTAAGCATTTTATGAAAGCTAAGAAGGGTTTAGAATTCCGATATAACCTCTGAATTCCACATTACCTCACCTCCCACCACCACTGTCTCTCTCTCTCTCTCTCTCTCTCTCTCTCTCTCTCTCTCTCCTCTCTCTCTCACCCTTGACCTTCCATGCGACCCCTCCTCCTCCTTCCTGCAGTCACTCGTCCTTTGTGCCATCTGTGTCCATCTCTCCTGTCATTGCCAATCCAGTGTCCTGATTACGCCGCCACCGCCGCCACCACCACTACCACCACCACCACCACCACCACCACCACCACTTACATTAATAGCCTGAAGACATAAACGCGTAATAGACTAAGAGAGAGAGAGAGAGAGAGAGAGAGAGAGAGAGAGAGAGAGAGAGAGAGAGAGAGAGAGAGAGAGAGAGAGAGACGGGGGCCAGTGAGAGGAATAGGGAGAAAGAGAGAGGCTGCAGGGACAAAGAAAATGTGTACGAAGAGAGAGAGAGAGAGAGAGAGAGAGAGAGAGAGAGAGAGAGAGAGAGAGAGAGAGAGAGAGAGAGAGAGAGAGAGAGAGAGAATGTTATAGGAGACATGCTTGAAGGTCGGAATCGGAACTGTATGAGAAGGAAGAGGAAGAAGATGAGGAAAAAGAGGAAAAGAAGAAGAAGAAGAAGAAGAAGAAGAAGAAGAAGGATAGAAGATGAAGAGGAGGAAGAATACAAGAGAATACAGAAGAAGTCCGAAAAGGAACAGACCCTAACGTCCTTACTATGCTGTTTGAATAACTATTATACTTCAAACTATCAGCTGAAGGAAGAGGAAGAGGAGGAAGAGGAAGAGGAAGAGGAAGAGGAGGAAGAGGAGGAGGAGGGAGAAGTTAAGATAAAAATATAAAATAACAATAACAATAATTTGAGGAAAAAAAAGCAGTAGTAGTTATAATAGTAACAGAAGAAGAAGAAGAAGAAGAAGAAGAAGGAGGAGAAGGAGGAGGAAGAGGAAGAGGAAGAGGAAGAGGAAGAGAAGAAGAAGAAGAAGAAGAAGAAGAAGAAGAAGAAGAAGAAGAAGAAGAAGAAGAAGAAGGCATATTGGTTCTCTGGTGCCAAGGGAGCGGTTCTGTAGCCTCCGCCAGATTGAACCTTGCCAGCCAAACACGCCGTCTCGTGCCGTCCCTACTCATCGCAATGTTGACGGCGGCGGCGGCAGCGGCGGCGAGAGCAAGGCAAAGGAGGCGCTGCGGCACATAATCGTGACCCTTGCTTTAACCCCTTCAGTACCATGACGCGTTTCCATAACCCTTCTACTTTCTATTCGGTGATTTTATACAGCTTCAGAAACTTATGTGAGGCATTAAGATAGTGAAGACTCAAGCCATTAATCTTCTAACCTCCATAGACCTTTCCTAATGTCAGCAAAATGGTCTAATCGTACATAAATCTCGAGGTAAAAATGCGTCCCATTACAGTAAGGGTTAACGTGACGAGCTGATGCGCCAAGTAAGAGTAAGAGTACAGTATTCCCATCTCCTTAATATCTGTACACATTGAAAAGGAAGGTTTGATGACATTTATCCCATTTTTTTGGCTAACTCTCTCTATCTTGACCTCTTTTTCGGGGACTGGCATCTCAACGGGGCTTTTTTTTTTTAATTTTTTGTTACTCTTGGCAGGTTTTCACTTCATGCATAAAAGATAAATAAATAACCTGTATGGAAGTGAATTTACTTGTTTTAGGAATATATTGCTTTTTTTTTTCTTTATCGTCTTCTTTTCTTTCCCATAATGTCTATTTTTTATTGTTTTTATTGATTTACGTGTCTTATTTTCTTTCTCATATTGTCCACTTTTTTTTTATCGTTTCTATTGATTTCTGTGTCTTTTTATTGTTTTCACTGCGATCTGTAACAATTCACAGCACTAAAAGCAATGTATACATTTGCTAAGTATTTACAGTAAAGATATAAAAAAAGAATGGGTTTTTCGAGTAAATATACGTATACCTTCTAAAATTACATAATAAATAAATGTTTCAAGGCTTTAAATCTCTCCATTTAAATCCGACATTAGTCCTGTAATTTCTGGCAACTACAGCTCTACTTGTCATCATCACATCTCGTAATGCCATTATAACACTTGACAATCTCTCACCACCACCACCACCACCACCACAAACAACCTCCATATTTAACCCCACGAAATCCTTACTCTCAACCACTCCATCAACCTCACTTCAACCCACAATCTTACAAAGTCAACCAACACACGTGACACTTCAATCTCTCAACTCAGAGTATCATTTCAAATACCACAGTAATCTCACCTCACCCATAACCTTTAACTCCTTCAGTACATGGACACATTTTTATCTTGAGATTTGTGTATGATTAGATAATTCTATTGACACTAGGAAGGGTAAATGGAGGTTAGAAGGTTAATGGCCACAGTCTTCACTATTCTCATCCACCACACAAGTTTTTGTAGCTGTATAAAATCACAAAATAGTACGCAGAATGAGTATGAAAACGCGTCATTGTACTGAAAAGGTTAAGACTAGTTACATACTTAAATTCCTCAACTTCTCACCCTCCCGACCATATCTCCATCACTACTACCAAGGTCATTCGGGCAGCTTCTGTTTACAAAAGAGCTGGTACAATTTTTCCTCATCACCGTATTTATTTTCGTTAAAAGCTCTTTTCTATTATTCTCTTGCACACTCTGATGGATTAAGCTTATTCATACCATTCATCGCTATGTAGTCTGTCTTTTTTTCTTTCTTAATCTAATTTCCATTAATTCTTTATCGTATATATATATATATATATATATATATATATATATATATATATATATATATATATATATATATATATATATATATATATATATATATATATATATATATATATATATATATATATATATATATACCTTGATCTTGCTCTAATCCATTGCCATGGTCGTAAATATAAATAAACACGGATTTCTATGATAAGAAACTTGATTTCTGCTCACTCACGGTAAAGAATTTTATTTGCATCTCCTTTTCTCAAGAGCCTTTTATCTCCCCTACTTTCTTTATCAGGCTCAGGCCACCCCACCAGCAACCATTCTTCCCTACATGTAGTAAGCGGCGGAAAATTGACGTGTTTTCAACTTATCTTTTTCCACAAATATATATGGATTTCCGAACCAAAATGTTATTCATACCAGCTTCAGCTCTCACGAAATTACATGTATCCATTATGTAATGCAGGGAGGAGGAGGAGGAGGATGAGGAGGAGGAGGAGGAGGAGGAGGAGGAGGAGGAGGAGGAGGAGGAGGAGGAGGAGGAGGAGGAAGAGAATAAAAGGAGGAGGAAGAGATGAACGAAAACGATAACTGACGGATATCAAGAACGAACAAAGGGAGAAAGACAAGAAGAACGAGGAAGAACTATAAAACAGGATGAATGAAGGAGAAAAGGACGAGCTAAGAAGGAAGGAAGCTGGGACAGAGTTACAGAACATACATGACCTTGATGCCTCTAGTCTACACGAAGGCTAAAGATAGTAGCATTGGCTCTATTTAATCACACTGCCTGTAATAACGCGTGGCACTCAGTTGGCACGATTTCCATCAGTAATACAAAGGTAAGCCGCAGGTGACTAGGTAGGCGAGATCTCATTAGGAGCTCCGTAAGCTCGGACTAATTTGCTTTGTCTCAACTGGTGTGCTTTAAGATACAATTATTGGAAAGTGTTTTTTTTTCTCTCTTTTTCTTTTCTCTCATTCTCGCTCAAGTAAACTTCCACATTTTCGTTTCCTTTCATCTTTGCCAGCCATTACTCACCTTCCCTCCCGCTGACACTCATTAACGCTTCGCATCTTTCCAGTTTACATTCTATTTTCAATTTCTTCTTTTTCCCCAAATCATCACGTTCCTTTCTCTCCCCCCATCAACTCTCCCCCACTTTCATTACCTACCTTTCCTTCCCTCATTCTTCTCCAACATCAACCACATAATCCTACTCCCATACACATTTCCAAACCTGTCTTCTTTTCCGATAAATCCCTAATAACTGTTATCTCCAACCTTATCACTTAACCTTATCATCTCTCTCACCTTTCCCTATTGTCCACCATCACCTTCCCTAACCTTCCTTTAAACATAACACTACGCTGCAACACGCATCCTCAACTAATGATATTAATAGGAAACTACAAGAAGAAAACGGAACAGTGATCAATTTGGAACTCATTCAGAGATGTGTGTGTGTGTGTGTGTGTGTGTGTGTGTGTGTGTGTGTAATTCACTGTTTGATCTGCTGCAGTCTCTGACGAGACAGCCAGACGTTATCCTACGGAACGAGCTCAGAGCTCATTATTTCCGATCTTGGGATAGGCCTGAGACCAGGCACACACCACACACTGGGACAACAAGGTCACAACTCCTAGATTTACATCCCGTACCTACTCACTGCTAGGTGAACAGGGGCTACACGTGAAAGGAGACACACCCAAATATCTCCACCCAGCCGGGGAATCGAACCCCGATCATCTGGCTTGTGAAGCCAGCGCTCTAACCACTGAGCTACCGGACACACACACACACACACACACACACACACACACACACACACACACACACACACAACGCACCATTTTACTCGGTCACACCCTTCGTACCCTAACCATGCGCATATATACACCAACGCGAGACAAACACACATACACATACACATAGGCTACATACACGCAACGCATCTACCTTCCTACCTACGCACCTGCAATCACCACACCACCTGAACTCTCGAGGCAGGTAGGCAGGTAGGCAGGTAGAAGAGGCAGCAGGCAGGGGAGGCATAGCAGCACCTCCCTCAATCGACACAGAAACATAGTTCTTCGCGGGGCTGAGCTTTAACACAGCACCGCACCCGGTGACCTTGCATTTGGCAGAGGAAAATCAATACTCGGGAGGCAGGGACGCGGCGGTTGGGAGAGGTGCACCAGTGAGGGATGGAGGGAGGAGGGGCCGCGAAGAGGGAGAGTAGGGCAGGGCCAGGGACACACAACTCCCACGCGAGAAGGTCAGGGTGTCGCCAGTACTGTCTGCCAATAGATTTTACCTTAATACCCTTAAAGTTATACGCGGCACTGCTCGCCCCCTTTCTGACTCAAACCCAATCTGTTTCTAATGTGCTAAGTGGCCACAATAGAGGGAGAGATGGTGGTTAGTGCATGCGATGAAGTGAGTGGTAAGGCAGGTTTAGTGGAGTGATAGAGAGGGAGGGAGAGGAAAGGAGAGGGAGAGAGGGGACCGGGCTAAGGCTGCACTGCTGTTTCGGGACTGCGGTGACTGTATGTAGTTGCGTTGGGTCACGGTTCGGTGCTCTGACTGAGGGTGCGTAGTCGGAGCATTGAGTGAGGTTACGTGTGAATGTACCTGTGTGTGTGTGTGTGTGTGTGTGTGTGTGTGTGTGTGTGTGTGTGTGTGTGTGTGTGTGTGTGTGTGTGTGTGTGTGTGTGTGTGTGTGTGTGTGTGTGTGTGTGCGTGCGTGCATTAACGTCTTCGCCACATCCGGGAGACGAAAATATATAAAAGAATAGCAAGAAATTTCAGCGATTGCGTGTGTGCTTGTAGACGATAAAAGTGGTGAGGGAGCGAAGGAAGGGAGGAGCCGCTGAGAGACAGAGGGAGGAGGGACGGAAGAGAAGAGGGAGGGAGGAAGGAACAGAGGGATGAGGAGAGGGAGGAGAGAAGGGCTGAGTGGGGAACATATGAGCGAGGGTGAAGGTGAAGGTGAAAACCCGTGTGTAAGTACTATGAGAGAGAGAGAGAGAGAGAGAGAGAGAGAGAGAGAGAGAGAGAGAGAGAGAGAGAGAGAGAGAGAGAGAGAGAGCGTGGTCTTAAGTTCCTGAATGTATAGTACTACTTACTAAGTATATATTACATTTTCCTTCTTCTGATTCTTCTGTTTGTTGATTTATTCATTTGTTTTACTTTACTTTTATTTGTCTTTTGCCTTTTGTTTTTACCAACCAACCTCACGATCACCAAAAACTCAAACCACCATGAAGCCACAACACGAGAGATTTGTTGAAGGACTCAATTCAGTTTATAAGAAGTCAATTTAAGATGTCAGTTTAATTTAAGGAAGTCAGTTTTAGGAATTCAGTTTAATTTAAGAAAGTTAAACCCCTTCAATACTGAAACGGATTTTTTTACCTTGAGTTTTCGGTATGATCAGACGATTTTATTTGCATTAGGAAAGGTCTATGGAGGTCAAATAAATAATGAACAAAGTCTTTACCATTCAAATCCCAACATATGTTTCTGAGGCTGAATGAAATTTCCAAAATAGTTATTAGAATGAAAAAGAAAACACGTCCTGGTGCTGAAGGGGTTAAGAAGTTAGTTTTAAGAATTCGGTTTAGGGAAGTCGGTTTCTCAAGTCAATTTGGGAAGTCAGTTTAAGAAGCCAGTTTTTGTTGAGGAAGACAGTTCAGCTCAGGATGTCAGCTTTAAGTTTAAGATGTCAGGTTAAGAAGTCAGTAAGTTTAAAAAAAAAAGCAAGTTTATTAAATCAATCCAGGAAGTCAGCTTACGTTTAAAATGCCAATGTTTAGGTCAGTTTAAGAAGTTAGCTTAAGAAATTAGGTTCATGTTTGTGAGATCCAGAAAGGAATAAATTAAACTGGTGTGATGAAAAGAACGTCGAGTGTTTACTGTTGATTCTCTTTCCCATCCCTCACTCAAGACCTCGTGCAATGAAAGAGAGAGAGAGAGAGAGAGAGAGAGAGAGAGAGAGAGAGAGAGAGAGAGAGAGAGAGAGAGAGAGAGAGAGAGAGAGAGAGAAAATTGTTTATCTTAATAGTATTTTATATACTGTACCAAAACAGATAGTAGTATCCTTAGAATAGGTAGCACACGACAATGCGACTTTAGGAACATAGGCTTTCGCACTAATGCTTGTTTAGATAAAGAAAAAAAAAATCAGCTTTAGGTTAACAAAACTACTAACGTAAAAAAAAAAAAGAAAGGTCCACTAAAGATGTCAGTGCTTTAATACTCAGAAATCCTAAAACTGGAACGCGAAACACTTTGAAAACCTTCCTCTTGAACACGTCTAAAAGTTACATGAAGGAAAGAACACAGAAACAGGATGAACAGCCCCACAGAAATCCACCCCATGTACTCAGAAAAGATCAAGCAGACCTAAAGATACTCGAGATTGGGAAAATTGTAAGCCAAAACGAGACAAAAAGGATTATAGACAGGATGTTACCCAGACAGCCAGTCACGTAAAACTAACCCAACCTAACCTAACCTGAAAAAATGAATGCAAAGAACGAAGCTGGACAGGAAGGCCCGCAGGCAATTTTTACTTAACCTAACCTAACCTCAAAAGCAGAACCAGAGGAAAAAAGCCGGAGACAAGAAGAACAGCAGGGAAAATAAGTACTTACTCTGATCAATCCTTACTTAACTCCTTCAGTACTGGGACACATTTTTACCTTGAGTTTTGTGCACGATTAGACCATCTTTATTGACATTAGGAAGGGTCTATGGAGGTGAAAAGATTAATGGCCACAGTCTTCACTATTTTAATCCCACACATGAGTTTCTGAAGCTGTATAAAAAGTCACAAAATAGTAAGCAGAATGAATATGGAAACGCGTCATGGGGAAAAAATATATATACATAACCGAAGAAAAGAAAGCCAAAGACAGAAAGGACCCAAGAAAAAGCGGAAACCAAAACCAACTAACCTATCGTAACTAAACCTCACCAACGGAAAAAAACTGCTAAAATTAGAACACTGACAGGGAGGTTCAGGCAAGCCAAGCAAAGTCAGGAAGTGAGTAGGATAAATACAAAAATAAAAACATGACAAGCCAAGATACGAGAGAGAGAGAGAGAGAGAGAGAGAGAGAGAGAGAGAGAGAGAGAGAGAGAGAGAGAGACAGTACAATAGGGTAACAAGACCATTATAATATGAAAATGCAGCAATCAAGAGGGTAAATTGTTGAGGTAAGGAGCACACACAATACCA
>NC_059292.1:35096542-35104042 GCF_017591435.1 Portunus trituberculatus
GGAAGAAGAAAGAGAAAGAAGAAGGGAATGAAGAGAGGACAGAAAGAAGGAAGAACGACTCAAGCAAGAACTCAGGAAGACGAACCCACCGTCACCATTGATTAAATCGGACCCTTCCACTCCCCACTCCCTTCTCTCCATCCCCTCTCCCTTCCCACGGTACCCTCTTCCCCCGCTCCCCCTTTCCCCTCCATCTCCGTCTCGCCGCTCCAAAGCACACTCAGGTCGAGGGCGCGGAGGAGGACGCCAGACACGGTAAACCAAACAGAGAATACTGGCGTGAGTCCCCGAGGCTGAATTCTTGACTGCTTCCCTCAGAGTAAATTTTACGTGAATTACGAGTTCCGGGGAGTCTTAGGAGGGAGGGAGGGAGGGTGAGAGGAGCCGCGCCGTGGCCGTGCCTGTGTGTGGGTGCTCGTGCCAACTACCTCGTGGGTTGTGCCTGCTGCTCTGCCTCCTGGCTCCTGGCTTCTGATTTCTGGCTTCTGGCTTGGCTACAGTCGCTCCCAGTTTCTCTTAAGCTCTCAGCGGCGGATGGAAAAAAAATCTCGCCGATATGAAAAGACTGGCGCGATGCTTCTGATAGTGTGTGTGGAATGTGATGCACAGAGCCGCTCGGCGAGAGGCTGATGGGGTGTGGGACTGCATGGCTGCAGAGATGTGTAACTTTGTGGCTAAGGGATTCCGTGGCTGTGTGGCTGCGGAATTGTGTGGCTGTAGAGCTGCGTGGCTGTGGGACGGTGAGGCTAGAGGGCTGTGGTTGCTGCACCATGGGGATATGGTAACAACGAAACGCTTTGACTGATCGCCTTTTCGTGCTTCATCGCACGACATGATGCATAAGAGATGGAGATGAGCACCTGCATACCCCAGAGTCTCACGTTCTGAGCGAGAAAAAGCGACGCTGCTACAGTTGCCTGCCTGCCAAGCCAATACGACTCACGCCAAAAGCAGACTTGCCACAGTGAACCAGGCAGGCACGTGCACTGCTCCTTCTTATTGGTAGCAAATTTGGGACGGCCATGAGATAGAAAAAAAATAGACCAAAGGTTGCGTGAAATGAAAAGTTAACAGGATTGCCGAAGCCAGGCAATGCATATCTTATCTCTACATCTGAGGAGCATGACTGCAACTCTATCAAAAAAAGAACAGCCTGCCTGTCGTCTTGAATTAAGTCTTTCCAACGCGACAATTGACCCTTTAGTGCCCCGTGAGGAGCACACGCCCTTTCGATCACAAGGAGGATCACCGAAAGAGGAGGAGGAGGCGGCAGCACACAAAGACCATTGTTATATAGAGCTTGGCAGAGTTTAAAGCCACTGGCTTAACTCTTCTCGTCCCTCCCATTCTCAAACCTCGACCAAGACGTAAGACCGCCGCGTCCTTTCTTGTAGTATTACACCGAACACAAAACTTCGGGAAGTGAATAGCAACATTCACTCGCCCCTGTCCGGAAACTTGCCATTGTCAGACTTCCTATACATTCTTGCTCCAGCTATTCCCCGCTGCTGCAACAATAAACTTCGTCACTAACTCAGGCCTTTCATTCCTTTTCCAATCCCCGGGAGAAATTATGGAGCTGTGTCTTTTTTTCTTTCCCTCACTCTCTTTCATAAGTAAAAGTAAAGGACACATACAAATTCCAGGCTTTGATTTAAGAGTCGCCGAATGAGTGATTATGCCTCTAAAAATCCCATCTCAGATCCCATCGAGCTGCGTAACATCTTAATTCACATTCCATCAGACGGCGAGGACGTTATCGAGCCAAAGAGTATTGGTATTTACGCGAATGTAGCTAGCCGGGGCGTTGTAACCCGGCTCATGAAACCCTCGGCGCAGCGTGAGGCGGGACATCTCCCCACAGACAGCGTGACACAGACCAGACCAGCCTCGTTCAGTGGTGGTGGTGGTGGTGGTGGTGGTGAAGGAATGCCCATGCAATGTCTATAAAACATACTTAGATGACACCCTCTCTCTCTCTCTCTCTCTCTCTCTCTCTCTCTCTCTTTCTGTGTGTACAAGTCCCTTTGTATCACAGCATCTCTGATATAAGACGTATCATTGTGGACTTATGACAGACTTTTGTTCGTCTATTTACGTCTGTGTGTGTGTTTCACTGTTTGATCTGCTGCAGTCTCTGACGAGACAGCCAAACGTTACCCTACGGAACGAGCTCAGAGCTCATTATTTCCGATCTTCGGATAGGCCTGAGACCAGGCACACACCACACACTGGGACAACAACGTCACAACTCCTCGATTTACAGGTGAACAGGGGCTACACGTGAAAGGAGACACACCCAAATATCTCCACCCGGCCGGGGAATCGAACCCCGGTCCTCTGGCTTGTGAAGCCAGCGCTCTAACCACTGAGCTACCGGGCGTGTGTGTGTGTGTGTGTGTGTGTGTGTGTGTGTGTGTGTGTGTGTGTGTGTGTGTGTGTGTGTGTGTGTGTGTGCAATTAAGAATAAAGTCACGGGATGTAAATTGTACGAGAGAGAGAGAGAGAGAGAGAGAGAGAGAGAGAGAGAGAGAGAGAGAGAGAGAGAGAGAGAGAGAGAGAGAGAGAGAGAGAGAGAGAGAGACTCGACAAAAAAACTTCCCTATATCATTCCTTATACTGCCAAGTGAAGGAAGGATCGAATTCTGCTAAAAGTGACCAATTACTATATAAGGAAAACAATCGAATACTAATAAGAAGAATCGAACACTATTCAAGGAGGATCCAGCTGTGGGGAATAGGATCAAACACGTTCTCCTCAGCGTTGTCTTTCATAGATGCCTTAAGCGGATGACACAACTGCAGTATTCTTCATCCAATTCTTGCATGCACATGTTACGTAACTCATGAGGAGGAAGCAGGACGACATGTAAGTTAAGACGCGCTGTACATGTTACTTAAAGCCTCATCTTGACGGCTTTGAAGTGGTGTTAGTAGTGTGGTAGTTACTGAGTTTTCTTTCTAAGTGTTTTCATGGTCCTTGGGATAGTTTAACTTGTGGTTCTATAGCAAAGTGAAAGTTGTATGATTACTTTTGTTCTTCTAACCCCTTTCACTGCAACACACATTTTCGGTTACTTGTTTACATCTTTCTAGTGGCATTGCTTTCTCTATTTCGTACTCACATATTATTATGCAACCTGTAAAAACATCAAATTAACTTTTTTTTTTTGTCGTGTGATCGTGCCAACATCTTTTTCACAGTGCTCGGCAAAGAATTAGCATACTAATGAAAGGGTTGAAGTGTTCTCACGGTTGTAGAGAAGCGTTGAACAAGTTTTAGTTTACTGTAAGATTATTGTGAATTTTGAAACTTTCCATGGTTCTAATGGTATTTTAATTGCAGACTCTAGTTTAATGTTGGTTATTAATGTTTTATTTAATGTTCTCAGTGTACGAAATAAAAGTTTAATGTAATGTTAAAGTTAAGAATGTTCTCACGGTTCTTGTGATGCTTTAATATATTCTACTGTAGTAAAAGTTAGTGGTGTTTTTTTAAGCGTTCTCAAGATCATTTAGGTTAATATAAGTTTAACAAACTTTAGTTTTATGCAAAGTTCATATGACTTTTTTGATAGTATTACCATGCCTATATAGTGTAACAAGTGTTCGATACCATCACCGAGATAAAAAAAAAAAAATCATGGGAATCCGACTCAAAGTTTCCCTAGTGGGAGACGAAAATGCTGAATAGTACAAAGGTAGTGAGTCTTGCCGCCGTGTTGGCTCCCCTGCTCAGCGCTGTGTCAAACGCCTGCCAACGTATAAATGACAAGTGAAGGGACGATAACCGACTATGACATCCGGATTAGCACAGTTTACCTACCCATCCTTGATATCCACTTACTGACAACGTGATAGAGACGGTGGTGGTGTTAGGGTGAGTTGATTGCCTCTTCCTCTGAAATTGGCACTCTGAATGTGTTTCCTACAGCCTTTTCTTTTTCTACACAGTTTAAGCATGAGGAAAGCTGGTCAACAGTGCAAAAAATGGAGAGGTTAGAAACCCATTAATTTCTAGCTCATCATCAAGTAAGTTAATGTAAGATAATGTATAAATTTAAGAATAATTTATTTCTCCAATGCCCGTACTCGAAATTATTTAAGAGAGAAAACGGTGAAAATACAACCAAGTCAATAGTTTCAGAATTTACCAACGAAGTAAATAAATGAATGTCGTTCACATCTAAGGCAAGTTTATTCATGAAGATGTCTTAACACTCATGCCTTGAAAAAATCTTCATACAAGGAAAGGAGGAAAAAGAAAATGGAAAGGCAAAAAATTTACAGTTTACCAGTAAAATAAACGAAGAAGGAAAGAATAAATCTAAGGCCAGTTTAGTTCAGGAGCCTTAAAACTCCACTCTTTAAACTGTCGAAGTTATTGGAAAGGAAGAAATACAGAAAAAGGCAAAAAGTTGCACAGTAAATGAAAGTGATGAAAAAGCCAATATACTGGTTAACTCTTTCATCAATGAGCTGAATAGCACTGGAGAAGAACATGTACACCAGAACGAGGAAAAGAGTGAGGAAGCAGGCGACACTAAGTTAGCAAGATCAGAAGTCCAACAAGAGCAATACTATCGGATTCAAAATAAAGAAATTCAGACGAGGAGATAAAATTATTTAATGTTAATCATCTGCCATTGTGTATGTGTGTGTGTGTGTGTGTGTGTGTGTGTGTGTGTGTGTGTGTGTGTGTGTGTGTGTGTGTGTGTGTGTGTGTGTGTGTGTGTGTGTGTGTGTGTGTGTGTGTGTGTGTTCATTACTTTACAACGGTGTACATTAATGTCAATTCGATAAACAGAATTAATTATGTTAATTTCTTACACATAATTACGATGAATGAGCATGAGTCATGAGTTGAAGAATCCACAGGGAGAGATTTCGTTGTATTCTATTTTCCACCTTCTCTTATTTATTCTTTTTTTTTTTTTCGTAATAAAACTTCGATAACCATGAAGCAGATGCTGGCAGTGAATATTATCCCAATGAAACGTTTCTTTCAAAAATATTCGTGTTGTATGAAAGTTGTGAAAAAGTATATGACTGATAATTAGGCCACCGTGTTACCTGGGATTAACTCAGGTATATCCACACCGCCGCAACCACCACCACCACCACTACAACAACTGATTACCTACAGTTACTCGACACCTCCTCAACATTCCACCTACTTACAATCAGACCACCAACTTTCTAAGACATTTGTGGCAAAGTAAAGAGGCGTGTTGTGCTATACGTAGGTGAGCGTTGACACAGTGAAGACAGCGGCACTTTTCCCGCGCCTTGGTAAAAGGGGAAAGGTGACCAGTTAATCTTTCCATTGCCTTCACATTCCCAGTCACAGCTCAACACGACCCATTTCAAAGCTGGATGAATCTAGGAATGGACAGTCACTCCAGAAAATCCTCACCGGGACCTTACTCGAAACTAGGACTTATACTGCAGACAGATGTGCCGCCACCTAATGCTCCACACTTGTATGACACCAATACATTTTCAATTAAAACTTAGTAGTCATTTTATCTTCAGTGCACGAACACCTGCTTGGTAAGCTTCACGTAAACATTTAAGTAACTATTAGGAACTACGTCATATATAGACTAGTTTATTCTTATTTCATTTAACACACACAAGTTGAGTAAGACGAAAAATATAAACTGAATCAACAGCTGGAAGATATGTCAGTGAATTTCTACCTCACTAAATACAATATAACGCAACATAAATATTCAATTGACTACTGAACGATGTAAATTCTGAACTCATTTGCAAGAGAATCAAAGATAACCACTGCAAGATATTTTTTCTTTTAAGGTGAAATCAAAGGAACTCTGACAAAGACAGTTGTTGAAACGTTAGAGAAATATAGTTCTGTGATAGCCTGAGTTTCACCACCACTACAACCCAAGGCAACACTATGTACGCGTGCAAGTCCATGTATCATACGAACTGTCAACACATACGAGAAGAAATTTAAGAGAAAAATATCTAAAAGACAAGACGACATTCCAGTCTCCTTACAGCTCGCCTGCAGGAAAATCTTGTTCAGAAATTAAAGAAACAGGAATTAGTATCACTCATCACCATCATCATCATCATCATCATATTTTGTTTCACTAATGGCATGGAACGAGATTATCAATGATGATGAGGATGATGACAAAATAATAACACCAAGAATAGTTTTAACTTTTCCACTGACACAACATTAAAAGGAGGCAAAAGTTAATTGTATGTCATCACTATCATCATTTCGACTCAGAATTACGAACGGTGATGCTGGTGACCAAAAAAAATTCACACCAAGAAAGCAACTATTGACATTTTCACTGATACACATTCTTTCTGGTTTATTATTTTTTTTTCCCGACACTTCACTTTTACCTTTATTTATTCATCTATTTTCGCGCGACAATCTCTTACGAACACTTCATCAAGCTGGACAGAACACAAGACAATTCACACCGTCATTTTTCGCCTTGCTTTCCCGCTGTCCTGCTAAGGGACTGGCACCTTCAATTTTGTTACCCTTGACTAGAGTCTCTCCAACACAAAAGCAAGAAAGAATGGAAGAGAAAGAACACTCACATTCTCAATAGTTTTCCACGTGTCCACGCTAACAATTCCCTCCAATGTTCGGAATATCAACCAAGTGACTACAAAAATAAAATGAGGCAAGAGCGACGCGGCTTAGACAACATCGTAAAGTGTAATACATTCACAATATTTCAACCCTTTCCCTGGTAACCTCTTCATCTCCCACTGTGCGTCTGTATTCCCCCAACATATGACTCGAATTCTTTAAAGAGGGAAGCCGCACACAAGACACTTCTCCAAACTTTGGCTAATCCTTTCGAGTCTTTTGGGACTAGCAACTCAGCGGACCAATTTCAGCATAAATTTTTGTTCCCCTTTGCCCACCCACAGAAAAACCAGATAACCAAATGGAGCAAACTTAAGCAAGAACATCACGGACAAGACAACACAGAAACACTCACACTATCAGGAGAGAACGAAGACATGAACAACATGGTCTAGACAACATAGTAACGAGTAACACAATCAGACAGCACTAAGGAGCAAACCAAGGCAACAGGAGTGCGTTTAAGGCAGAACAGTAAAGAGTAAAATACATTCTGACGTAAATTAGGAGTAAATAAATAAAGGTGGACGTGCGCAAATCAGCGAGTGCCGGGACGCGACAGGTGAAGGACGGGTGGGAGTCCAGGGCAGGTTCAGAGGCAGCGAAGCAAGGAGGCAGAACAGGAACAGGCAAGGCACAAAAAAAAAAAGAGAGAGAGAGAGAGAGAGAGAGAGAGAGAGAGAGAGAGAGAGAGAGAGAGAGAGAGAGAGAGAGAGAGAGAGAGAGAGAGAGAGAGAGAGAGAGAGAGAGAGAGAGAGAGAGAGAATGAGAAAATTTGTCTCGACAGAATGAAATAATGCATGATGAAGGAGGAGGAGGAGGAGGAGGAGGAGGAGGAGGAGGAGGAGGAG
>NC_059292.1:35109042-35121542 GCF_017591435.1 Portunus trituberculatus
CTTTCTTCCCTCCACTAAACTGCTTTCTGCACCTCCGTTTTCCCAGGATCCTTCTCTTCTTCTTCTTCTTCTTCTTCTTCCTCCTCCTCCTCCTCCTCCTCCTCCTCCTCCTCCTCCTCCTCCTCCTCTTCCTCCTCCTCCTTCAACCCTTCCTTCTCCCCCTCCCTCTCGCTACCTCCCACGCTAGTCACTCCCAATATCCAACACTTTTTTTTTTTTTCTCATTTTCTCATCTATTTTCATATAATACTTTCTCGTCCCAAAAATAACATAAACTCATTTTCTTTTTATCACTTTCCCAAGGTCCTCAATCACACTCTTTTTTGTTTCTACTTCATACTTTAATGTTATTCCTCTTCCCACCCTTTTTTTTGTAAGAGAGGGAAAGCTGGTCGAGGGCAACATAAGACGGAAAAAAAGCCCCTTCGTTGCCAGTTCCTTTACAAGTCCAAGAGAGTTAGCCCCCCAAAAAAGGAATTAATGTCTTGGAACCTCCCTTTTAGATGAAGTCAAATCATACGAAGTTGGAAATACAGAAGCAGGTAAAGAGTTCCAGAGTTTACCAGAGAAAGGTGTAATGATTGAGAGTACTGGTTAATTCTTGCATTAGAGTTGGACAAAGTAGGGGTGATAGGAAGAATAAAGCCCTGTGCACCGAGGTCGCAGGAGAAGAGGCACGCAGTTAGCAAGATCAAGAGAACAGTTAGCATGAAAATACCGGTAAAAGATAGCGAGAGATGCAACATTCAGGCGGTGAGAAAGAATTTACCTCCAAGTGTTTTTTTTTTTTTCTTTTCTCAGGGTCTATAATGACGTTCTTCAATTTAGGTCTAGTTTCTACTCCTAGTATAACTTTAACACTTTTCTTACCTCATACTGCCTTCAACTTTCTTTCTACTTCGGTACACATACATAACTTACAATACAATTCTTATTCGCTTACTTCTCACCACACATTCCGCGTCTACTTTCTATTCAAATACAGAAAAAAAAAAAACTATTTCTTCTCACCGCACACTCCTATATAATTCTAATTTCTATTCTAACTTCCCTATAAAAATCGTACGTTTTCTTCTCACCACAGGCTCTTCAATCACAGCTCCCGCCTTCTATTACATACTTTCCTTCTCTAACACTTTAATCATATTCTACGTCACTAAATTCCACCACGCATACTTCCCCCTCGCATTCCTAAACACACCTTTCGAACTCTAAACAATATTCAACGTTCCCTTTCAGTATCCTACAGAATATCCTTCAGCTTTAGCAGGAATAGAGAGGACGCATGGTACGGCAAAGTGTCAGTGAGGTACGTTACATACACGAGAGGAAGGACGGAGCGTGGTTGACAAACTGGCTGGACGATGAAAGGGAGAGAGGGAGGGACGGTGCTGTGTCGGCCTGGGGAGTGGGAAGACAATGGGAGACGGCGATGATGAATAGTGTTCCTGATGACACGACCGCTCTTGCATTACCGTGAATTTACTGATGCGGGAACACCGGCACTGACACTCAATAACAATAAACACGGTCATTTATCAAAATAGTGAACCATAACACTGTATTTTTTTTTATTTCTTCTTTACTTTAATTATTTGTTATATGTTCTCGTCTTTGCATCCTCCAGTCACCGTCATTTCGTTTCTGCATGCAATACCCTTTGATAAAGTGTTAAATTGTTTAGTATATTGCAGTAACAGTCATGAGTAATACGTATGTGTGTCTTATACCCGAAAAAATAATCAACTTTTTATTTTTACTTATTTCTTTTTCATAGTAACATTCAAAGCAACAACAACCAGATACTGAACTCCCAGCCCCAACAATGACCTCCAGTAACAATAAAACACGTAACAATAAAACACGATCATTCATTGCACTAACACCACAGGATAACAACACTGTCAATCGCAACATTACCACCATAGTTTCCTTCATAATGACGCCAAAACTAATAACATCACAATAAAACCAACCACAACAAGGACATCTATAAACATTACCACGACAAGACTTTTTCCAAATAACAAAAATACATACACACGCAAACATCATAATTTCTGTTCATAACACCACCAAAACAGACATAAAACATTTAACCAGGCACAACAATAACATCTACAACCATTACCACAACACAGACACCCACCGTCACACCAACAATGCGCTAGATTCACACTGCAGCGTCAAATCTCGCACTACCTTCCACTTTAGCACCTCAACGTTCGCCTCGGATAAAAGTATTTTACAAGCAATCAAGCAACGAACGTTAAGACAGGGAGCAATGAGTGTTTCCTGTTGAGGAGGAGGAGGAGGAGGAGGAGGAGGAGGAGGAGGAGGAGGAGGAGGAGGAGGAGGAGGAGGAGGAGGAGGAGGAGGAGGAGGAAGAGGAGGAAGGGATCTCATTTTTTCAACAAATAGGTGAAGTGGGGAGCAAACAAGGATCTCTCTCTCTCTCTCTCTCTCTCTCTCTCTCTCTCTCTCTCTCTCTCTCTCAAAAAAAAAAAAAAAAAAAAAAAAAAAAAAAAAAAAAAAGGCTATATTCAGTAACGCAAAAGGAGAGTCTTCAAACTGCCTGACGCAAAACGGATGTGATGCATTAAATGATTAAGGAGTCCATGCACTGAGCATAGCTTGTCTTGTCTTCGCTCTGCCCCAGGGCGATCTTTATGGTTTCACACACTTGGCGTTTTGCTTCGTGCTTCGTGATACACTGTTCTCATTAAATCACCGGTGTGTGTGTGTGTGTGTGTGTGTGTGTATTCATCTGTCCAACACTTGGGGAGCCTCACTGCGCGTCAGGTGTTACAGTCAAGGTCTCCAGTGTCTTTTAGCGTCTTTCATCAGATTTAATTTCCAGAGATATGTATCACATTTCCAGAGCACAAAACCCTTATTCAGTTACCCCCAGAGTCATAAATATACCCTTGAAGCCTTAAATAAACTCCACTAGAGCCTGTTAAATGTAGAAATACGGCAATGAAACTCTTAAGTTACATGGTAACATCCTTAAACCCCTCCACCAAAAAAACTTCCACTTGTTGAAATTCTTACACTACTGCTAAAATCATGAGGATACAATTGCTATGTTAAAGACACTTCATTAAAGGCTGCTAAAAAATAGTGATGAGGCACTGAGACGTTTGGCAATCAAGTCTCGGGTTTGCTAGTGACGACTTGTCTCTTCTTCCTTGCGCCATCCGCCGCCTTTGCCGCCGCTTTCCCTCACTAATCATTGCTCATTGCCAACTCGATCTCTCTCTCTCTCTCTCTCTCTCTCTCTCTCTCTCTCTCTCTCTCTCTCTCTCTTACTAGATGAGTTTACTCCCGCCTCTACTCCACCGCTCCTCCCATTCCTACACTTCAAGAAACTGCCGCTAGACCTTAAAGTTAGCGCAGGATTCCCCGAGATTTCTTTTACTTTCTTGACCTTCGTCTTGACTTCTGGCTTCCATAACAATTGGCTGGAAGAGAAGAGAACGAAAGGAAAAGAAAAGATACATAACGAAAACATAAAAGCGGACCGCAAGAGAAAGAGAGGAAAAGAATGGCAGAGAGAAAAGGTAAAAGAATAAGAGAACAATATGGGAAATAATTGCACGCATAGAGAAGATGAAACAAAGAAGGGAACTGAAAGGAAGAAAAGAACAGAGTAATAAAAATAAAAGAAAGATGTCTTTGATCTCTCTATAAGTCGCAGAGGGAAAAAAAAAAAAGCAAATCGACATCACATCCGAAAGAGAGAGAGAGAGAGAGAGAGAGAGAGAGAGAGAGAGAGAGAGAGAGAGAGAGAGAGAGAGAGAGAGAGAGAGAGAGAGAGAGAGAGAGAGAGAGAGAGAGAGAGAGAGAGAGAGAGAGAGAGAGAGAGAGAGAGAGAGAGAGAGAGAGAGAGAGAGAGAGAAAGAGAGAGAGAGAGAGAGAGAGAGAGAGAGAGAGAGAGAGAGAGAGAGAGAGAGAGAGAGAGAGAGAGAGAGAGAGAGAGAGAGAGAGAGAGAGAGAGAGAGAGAGAGAGAGAGAGAGAGAGAGAGAGAGAGAGAGAGAGAGAGAGAGAGAGAGAGAGAGAGAGAGAGAGAGAGAGAGAGAGAGAGAGAGAGAGAGCAGCCGTATACAAAATCAGAAAGCCTTGTCAGATATAGAATTTCAGAGGAGCTTCCTAACAGCTGAAGTACTTACATAATACTTTCCAGTACAAACCGGACGCATCTGAATTGTTCTTTTCCCTGTCACTAGTATGAACCTTCCCTGCAACAAACCACCTTTATGGCGCCACGAGGTTCTTGCCGCACAAACTACATATACTCACAATAACGCGCTTCTTTTAACATTCAATATCCATCTCGTAACATTTATTTTTAGAAACTGAAACAACGATGAATTCTATACTAGTTCATATTCCATGCCACAGGGATAGAAAACTTGTTAAGCTTTTTTGCCAGGCGCTGTTAGTGTTGTGTTGCATTGACAAACCACATACATCAACACACTTCCTTTCATTAAACATCAACCTCTGAGCATTGAAAAGCTACTAAAAAAAAAATCTATTAAATCTTGTACGTGTACGTTAATATTTCGTATCGTGCTTTTAGTGTTGCGTTTAGCGTCCAGTGTTGCATGCCACTGTGAGAAAAAGGTTAAAAGCATTGGTACCTTGAGCGATGGCGAGGTGCGGCGGCGACAGAGTTTAAGATATGTAATGAGGAGTTGAGCACGGAAACCTGTGTGTCTGCGTGTTTGGTCCTCGTCTAACAGCGAATAAGCAAACGAATAGTAGTTTTCAGTTCGCTTGACTTCCTTTGTCCAGTTTACGCTTCGTTCGTCCTGATGGATTACCTAGGAGTGTGTGTGTGTGTGTGTGTGTGTGTGTGTGTGTGTGTGTGTGTGTGTGTGTGTGTGTGTGTGTGTGTGTGTGTGTGTGCGCCCCCTTTCTAAACGGTGTCACCGCTGTCACTACAATAGTATACAGACGGCCACAGTTCTTCTAAAGATATTAGAGCTACTATCCTATTATGTCAACTCGTTCCTACCAGCCATATATGATCTCATATAATCTGTTCAACCTGTCCATATATAGATATATTACTAACTTTATCCCATATATTTCCACGTCACTTGTCAGCCGCACTAACTCAAAAGACATTACGTAAACAGATAATCCGAAGCCACACAACACCTAAATTCAAAGTTTCTATGGTTTCTGAATGGGGAGAGAACAAACTTTGTCCAGTTCAATGTCTCGAAAATCCTAATCCCTCTTGGCAAGTTGGAAAATTAAGTTACCTCTTTCATAGTAAGCAAAGACCAAGGGCCTTTAAATCAAGGGAGATAACATTATGCTATACATAAATAAGGTAGAATAACCTAAATACAAAATGAACTAAAATACATAAATGAATAAGTAAAAGACCTACGGAACCACACAATAACTTTTCACCCGACACAAAGGCAACGACCAGCGGAAGAGGCGGAAGGAACAGTCTCTACATTATGTTAACTCAGGCTGCGGTCTCAACTCTCATGGCGAGAACCCCTCACTGAGACCGACCCGATGTTTCCGAGACTCCAAAAGACTACTGAGTGAATCCTAAATATGATACGTAAACTGTATGAGGCTTCCCTTTGACGAAGCTTAATCATTTTAGAGGCTTCAAGTTAATTATCACTCTTGCTGCTGTTGTATTGTTATTATTATTACTATTATTATTATTATTATTATTATTATTGTTATTATTATCATTATTGTTATTATTATTGTAATTGTTATTGTTATTATTATTATTATTGCTATTATTATTACTGTTATTATTATTATTATCAATATTATTATCATTACTACTAATATTATCATCATTGTTGTTATTGTGGTAACAGTCGAACCAGCATTAATAACAGTAGTGGAAGTGATAATGAAGATGATGGTGGTGGTGATAATAGTAGTAGTAGTAGTAGTAGTAGTAGTAATAATAGAAAAGAAGTAATAGCATAGTAATCATAAAGTTACGTAATATCTCACACACACACACACACACACACACACACAAGCCACTAATGCTTGACTATAGGCCGGCATATGTCCCAGCATGCTAGTGGCGACTTATCAGCATGTACTGCGTCACTACACCACTATTATGAGCGAGTGATGAGTCACCGGCAAGCTGCTACATCACACACACACACACACACACACACACACACACACACACAAAGCAACTCATCACCATCCCTTCGATACCTAATACTATCGCCACCATATTCACATTACATCTAATTACTACTACTACTACTACTACTACTACTACTACTACTACTACTACTACTACTAGTACTACTGCTGCTGCTGCTGCTGTTACTATTACTACTACTACTACTACTACTACTACTATTCCTGTTACTACTACTGTACTATTACTACTACTACTACTGTACTACTACTACTACTACTACTACTACTACTGCTACTACTACTACTACTACTACTACTACTACTACTACTACTACTACTACTAACAATAATGATAATAATACCACAACTACTGCAACATATAATTTGTTTTCTAGGTAATAACGGGATTTTTTTTTTTCCAACACTGTTTTCCCTTGGCCAGTGCCCTTGTAATGTAAAAAAAAAAAAAAAAAAAATTTATTTATTTTTTGCGATCAAGGTGAGAATAAAGAGGAGAGAGAGAGAGAGAAAGAGAGAGAGAGAGAGAGAGAGAGAGAGAGAGAGAGAGAGAGAGAGAGAGAGAGAGAGAGAGAGAGAGAGAGAGAGAGAGAGAGAGAGAGAGAGAGAGAGAGAGAGAGAGAGAGAGAGCTGTTCCATGTAATTCATAATGCACAATGTGTATAAAAGAAAGTACTCCTACATAATCCCAATGGTCGCACGCACTCACACGCACGCACGGACTCAGGCACGGCTTTGTGAATGCTTACAATAGAAGGAGAACAGGCACACGTTCTGAAACCTTTACACAATGATTATATTGAAAGAATGTCTTAGTATTTTCTCGTGTTCTGTGTAGTAATACGTGTGACATAGTACTCAATAAGTTTGGGGACCAATTGTCTTGAGTCTCAATTGGTTTGGGGACCAGTTGTCTTGGTGATCAACTGCCTTGGGTCTAAACTGACTTGGTGATCAACTGTCAAGAGTCACAATTGACTTGTGGACCAGATGACCTGAGTACCAATCGCTTAGGGACCAATTGACCTGCACTCGTTACATACCACCATCACCATCACCATCACTACCACCACCACTACCACCGTCACCACCAACCATACTTCATGTATCAAAATTTATACTTTTCCTTCAATTTTATTTATTGTAATCTGTGCGAAAGGTATTTTATAAACATATCATTACTAGTAGTAGTAGTAGTAGTAGCAACAGCAGCAGCATAAGTCGCAATAGCAGTAGCAGTAGCAGTAACAGCAGCAGCAGCAGTAACAGCAGCAGCAGCAGCAGCAGTAATAGGATTGTCACAAGAACACAGGAGCAGCCACACACAGCCAGCAGACCTACACGTGGCGTTTCTCAGTACAAACCCAGACATCTCCATCTGCTTCTGTTCCTTTTCACTCCGCAATAACAACCTGATTACCGAGTCCATCTCAGTCGCCTTCCTATTAGAGACACACTTTCTTATTTCATTTTCAAATCTGTGACATAGCTTCCCGTCCCATCCTCATAAGTAACACTGGGAATCTTGTCTGCACCATCCTTGTTACACTTTATTCCAATTATATTTATTCTTATATTAAGAGAGCCACTTCCTTTTTATTGCCATTTCAAAAAGTAACTATATATTTACTAGTCGTTCTATTCCTATTACTAATATTCATAATCTTGCCTTCCCTTCAGAACTGGGATGTATTTTTTACCATGAGTTTTGAGTATGACTGGACGATTTTATTTACATTAGGAAAAGTCTAAGGAAGTCTGAAGATTAATGGCCGGAGTCTTCATTGTTTTAATCCCTACATAAGTATATGAAGCTATTTAAAATCACCAAATGTAAACAGAATGAATATGAAAACACGTCCTGGTAATGAAGGGGTTAAGAAATTTCTCTCTCTCTCTCTCTCTCTTGTAGAACACCTTTCTTCCTATTGACTTTTTTAAGACTACTTTTAACCGATCACTACTCGCTCTATCCGATAACAAGTTCTAAGAATCTTACCTCCATCAACTGATTACTGAGTCTATTTCAATCATCTCTATTTCTCAGACAGCCACATTTTTATCGATCACCCTTTTAAAACTACCTTCAGCCAAGTGCTACTCGTCCTATCTAATATCCAACCTTAAGAATCGCGCCTCAAACACCTGATCACTCCATCTCTTCCAATAATCT
Organism: Portunus trituberculatus; assembly: GCF_017591435.1. Taxonomy (NCBI): domain Eukaryota; kingdom Metazoa; phylum Arthropoda; class Malacostraca; order Decapoda; family Portunidae; genus Portunus; species Portunus trituberculatus. The sequence continues at coordinate 35,117,394 of NC_059292.1, forward strand.
CTCTCTCTCTCTCTCTCTCTCTCTCTCTCTCTCTCTCTCTCTTTCTACCAGAGAGTCACTTCCTTCGTATCTCGAGATGAAACCCACGAGTTCTTTCGCTAATGTCATTGGTAATCTTGAGAATATTATCTTTAATGCCATGGAAATCATTCTTTCAAATCTTCTTCCACCGCTGCTACCACCACCACCACCACCACCACCACCATCACCATCACCATCACTACCACCACCACCACCACCACCACCATCGGAGACAATTCTAAAATGCGCCCATTCCCACGAGACAACTTTACTGAGAGTGTAATAAAAGTGAAGTGTGTTACGTATTGAAGAAAATTTGGGCGAGAGAGAGAGAGAGAGAGAGAGAGAGAGAGAGAGAGAGAGAGAGAGAGAGAGAGAGAGAGAGAGAGAGAGATGCACAAATACATATACTGTATATACAGTAGACGTACACACACACATACACAAACATAAAACACACACACACACACACACACACACACACACACACACACACACACACACACACACACACACACACACACACCAAGGTTACCAGTAGACTATATTTAGCTTTCATTCCATCAATACTCTGAATGCGAGCTGAAGTTTTAGTCTTCCCGCTAATGACAGACGGGAAGCACACACAGTGGCCGGCCTTTAGGAACCCTCTATTTATCCTTCTTCGTGGGAGACATGTTGAGTGTATCGTTCTATACAATATCTCAACCCTTGGTCATCAGTATCCGTAACTCTTTCACTGCTAATCACATTCTCCTCTTCAATACCTTTAAGTTACTATTTCGTTGCTTAACTCTCGTGGATATCTCTGCAGCATGAAAAAATACTAATTCAACTTCTCATTTTTCACTTTCCTTACCTGTGTCTCGACGAAGGAAGGTTAACTAACAATGAGCATAGCAAATAGATTTATGAAAATTAATAGATACAAGTGTGTACAGAATTTTTTTTTCAGAAAGCTACAAAAAAGGAGGAAACAAGAGAGTATGACTGAAGGTGCCTATCCCCAAAGAGTAAGAACAAGAAAGGTTATCTAAAACTTAGGTGAAGTATCTTGAAACCTCCCTCTAGAGAAGCACTTCCAATCACTAATGTACGATATGACAACCTAAACACACAAGACAGCAGGTGCCAGATCGGGTATTGCTTTAACTCCTTCATTTTTACAGCTGAGGCAGATGCAGCTGCGGTAAGCACAGGAGGTGACGAGTGACAGAGTAGTGGCTTGGGGACTTAGAATGAAATGTATTGGATAAAATAAGAAAAGGATGCGGAAAATAAGGATGGTCTGTAGATAATGATAGAAAGAGATAGGATGTAAAATAGACGAAAATAGACAAGTAGAGAACAAAGAGAAAAGATAAAAATAGTCTATAGAGCATACTAAAGGGCAAGAAAAGTACGTTGAGATAAACATTGACTGCTAGAGATAAGACATATACGTCAACACTATACACAAAAACAGACTAAAAGAAATAAATACATCATACAATATAATAAAACTAAATATATGCTACCAAAACTATAAAGACAGACCATAACAAATACATAGACCATACAATATAATAAAGATAAATATATACTACTGAAGATAAGACAGAACACCAAATACAGACAATCACAAACACACGGACGAATCTAGATAGTATTAAAAGTAAAGATACAGAAAGACAAATAATTTAACAGATACAGAGGAAATACAATAAAGACAAAGCTACACTGCAATAGAGACGTGGTACAGTGGAACCATGCGTGCTTTTGGGTCCGAGGGGTCTTCAAGCGCACGTGTTCGAATCCTGTCCACGGTCCGAGTGAAGGTTAGGCTTCCTCACTCGGGGCAACGGTTTCCTAGCGGGTGGGCTTTCAGATAGGAGGTACCCCAAAAAGTATCCCCTTTAGCCCATAAATTCCCGTGAAAAGCCCACATGGTATAAAAAAAAAACCGACCACCAAAAGACAAAAAGAAAAATGCATATCAACAAAGACAAACCATTACAGATAAAACAAATAATTTAATAGATACAGAGGAACAATAAAGACAAAGCTACACTACAATAGAGCTACAAACAGACCACCAAAAGACAAATAAGAAATACAATATCAACAAAGACAGATCATTAGAGATAAAACAGATTAAATTAAGACTATCTCTGAGATGCACACTCCCTATAATAAAGATAAACACGTTATACTCGTATAATGGAGATACATGATAAATAATGAAGTGATAACAGGGGAGAATGTTCAACAAGCAACATGACACTGATTCACGGAAAGAAAGAAAGGAGAACTAACAGGATATGAAAGACACACTTTAATTCGAGTCCATTTAAAGGGCAAAGGTTGTAGCGTGGGCTTTCACTGACTCACTGAAGTGTTTAAAATGCTTGCAGGTCTCCTCTAATTGTGTTATACGTGAGGTTGGTCATTTCTCCTCATTCCTTCTCGCTCTCGTCTATTCCTTCCTTTTCATTTGATTTATTTTTCAACGGGTGAGGCTGAAAAATTGATTACGTCAGCTTATGTTAGGTTAGGTTAAGTTACGTGAGTGAAATCGAAGAATGATATTAATTGTTTTTTGAATTTGTGAAGTGAATAATAAGATTAATATGATATGTCTAGTTTATGTCAGCCGAAGTCAGGTGAGTAGTTTGAAAAGATAATATCAATTTCTTTTCTCATTTATTATTCTTTCTTTCAACGAGTAAAGTGAAATAAATCATTAGTTAAGTGAGTAAATTTTGAAGAATAATATCAATTCTAACTCTCTCTCTCTCTCTCTCTCTCTCTCTCTCTCTCTCTGACAAATAAAAAAAGAAAATAAAGTATAAAGAAAAATGAAAAGAGAAAATAAATATTTATATATATATATATATATATATATATATATATATATATATATATATATATATATATATATATATATATATATATATATATATATATATATATATATATATATATATATATATATATATATATATATATATATATATATATATATATATATATATATATATATATATATATATATATATATATATATATATATATATATATATATATATATATATATATATATATATATATATATATATATATATATATATATATATATATATATATATATATATATATATATATATATATATATATATATATATATATATATATATATATATATATATATATATATATATATATATATATATATATATATATATATATATATATATATATATATATATATATATATATATATATATATATATATATATATATATATATATATTATTATATGTTATGGCCTATAGCGCCTGTAGGCATACTTGATGAGTATATGTGGGAAGCGCTGTTCAGCTTCTGCCCATTAGTGGCGCAGGCAATTTTATTTATAGTAGTACCCATATTATGGGCCACAAGCACATCTTTGGTGTAACCACCTAGAACCTGGTTATCATGGTGACATGTAGGTAACTTTAAACCACTCGACAAGCGGCATAGCTTCAAGGCGATATGTTGTGGGAATCGAACTTATGCGTGGACGTCTGCGCGATCCCACGCTCACCACATTATCCACTACGCCACCGCCTCCCTCCCTATAAATCACAACTGTTCGTAGTGATCTACAAAACTATTCGTAATAACATACAAAAATCACATAAACGAGAAAAAAATACATTAGAAAAAGAAGGGAAATATAAAAATCCACCTAATCTCACTCCTACGTTAAATTCATCCTAAGCAAGGAGTTTAAGTTAGTCAAGCAACACGTAACCTGTTTGAGTCACCGCAACTGTTACAGGCATTCCCTACACTACACCTACGCTCCTTATCTGCAGAGAGTCTTGTAAAAGTCAACATCCATGACAGATTCTAAGCAGATCATAGGACTTACGAGCAAAAGAGGACGCTAGATATAAAGAAGGTGAGAAAAGATGACTGAACTTGTTAACCGTGACAGAACATGGCTTAAGACTGATGGAGAGTTGGATGGCTTCTCAGAAAGCTGACAGGTGGAGCGTCGTTGGTACAGTACATGTGAGGTGCCTTGAGCGAGTGCTGGGCTTTGGTGTTTTTGTGTCAAATGGTCTTAAATCGTACGTAGGTAGAAGTGCTGAACAACGT
>NC_059292.1:35126542-35166542 GCF_017591435.1 Portunus trituberculatus
TTGTCCCCGGGAGCTGATGTCAATTCCACCAAGACGCTTCTCTATACAGGGAAAGACAGGAGGACAGTTCTAATTATTACGTGGTGTTAGTTGCATCTCAGTCTATCTGGTTTGTTCTCGTCTCTCGCCTCGGGGTAGGTTTGGAGGCTAGCTACTAAGAGAGAGAGAGAGAGAGAGAGAGAGAGAGAGAGAGAGAGAGAGAGAGAGAGAGAGAGAGAGAGAGAGAGAGAGAGTCTTAACGTGTGTATATATGCCAGCGCGTGGGATTTACTGTTTTTTTTTTTTACACAACTGCAATAAGCGGAGGTTAGACGAAACAGAATCACACGTTTGGTTACACGCACGCTCGCAGTGACTTGTACCTGTTCATACGACTACCTGCGACAAAAGAGGGCCGGGCCTATTCAGTTTTCACCCGGACCAACCGCAGCCCGCCATCCTGCCGCAACCTTAGCATGCGGCGGCTAGGTTGCGGTGGAAAAGGATGAGCAACTTGATTTTACGACTTGGAAACTTGAGAATTTGATTTCTATTTACCGCCGTCCTTTTATTGTGAGTGTGTGTGTGTGTGTGTGTGTGTGTGTGTGTGTGTGTGTGTGTTTCACTGTTTGATCTGCTACAGTCTCTGACGAGACAGCCAGACGTTACCCTACGGCACGAGCTCAGAGCTCATTATTTCCGATCTTCGGATAGGCCTGAGACCAGGCACACACCACACATCGGGACAACAAGGTCACAACTCCTCGATTTACATCCCGTACCTACGGGAACGAGCTCAGAGCTCATTGTTTCCGAAGCCTGAGACCAGGCACACGTGTGTGGGTGTATGTGTGTGTGTGTAATTCACCTCGATCGCCTACTGGTCACCCAGCCAGTCTTCCCCATTACGGAGCGAGCTCAGAGCTCATAGACCGATCTTCGGGTAGGACTGAGACCACATCAGCACACAACACACACCGGGAAAGCGAAGCCACAACCCCTCGAGTTACATCCCGTACCTATTTACTGCTAGGTGAACAGGAGCCACACATTAAGAGGCTTGCCCATTTGTCTCGCCGCTTACCGGGACTCGAACCCAGGCCTCTAGATTGTGAGTCGAGCGTGCTAACCACTACACTCCGCGGTGTGTGTGTGTGTGTGTGTGTGTGTGTGTGTGTGTGTGTGTGTGTGTGTGTGTGTGTGTGTGTGTGTGTGTGTTTCACTGTTTGATCTGCTGCAGTCTCTGACGAGACAGCCAGACGTTACCCTACGGCACGAGCTCAGAGCTCATTATTTCCGATCTTCGGATAGGCCTGAGACCAGGCACACACCACACACCGAGACAACAAGGTCACAACTCCACGATTTACATCCCGTACCTACTCACTGCTAGGTGAACAGGGGCTACACGTTAAAGGAGACACACCCAAATACCTCCACTCGGCCGGGGAATCGAACCCCGGTCCTCTGGCTTGTGAAGCCAGCGCTCTAACCACTGTGTGTGTGTGTGTGTGTGTGTGTGTGTGTGTGTGTGTGTGTGTGTGTGTGTGTGTGTGTGTGTGTGTGTGTGTGTGAAGCTTTCTCATCCTCCAGTTTCATAGCGAACTTGTTTTATAAGTAACCTCAACGGAGAGGCATTTCATGTGTTTTCGGGATTGAGGTAAAGGCGTGCTAACCTTCACTCATCTTGCCTTTCCCTTCATGGGTTCACGTCACTCTGGTCACCGCTGCCCATGAATGATGAGGTGATGAAGCCCTCGCCGACAGTATAGTTTTCCTGATAAAGTGTCAAAGGGGTGAGTGGCAGAGACAGGAAACGCCGTTCTTCGGCGTGCAGCGGCCTTGGGGTGAAGTGCACCCTCCACCACACCTTTGGCACCTGTGACACGTGCCTGCCCCAGTGGTTGCGTCTGGAGCGTCCAACCTAATTTTCCCAGGGAGCCACAAAGGCCTAATCACACCGCTGCGTCTTCTTTTACAAATATCTCGCCAGCGGACTGACCGCCAAGGCAGCCTGCCGGCAGACCAGTGCTCCCTGCCGCGCCGCGCCACTGCCACTGGATATGCACTAAATATTTACCGTCCGGTGCGAGCTGTAGGTTGTGAGGCGAAGACAGGGCATGTTGTGATCAGATCCCTTCATTGTGTGGCGACGGGCGTCACAGCCGTCACTTAGTCTGTGCCGGCCCTAGCGGTAAGCTGACTCACTTTGTAATCAGAGCAACTTAAAGCCAACTAAAAGCTACACATTTTTCTAATTTTTCTCATTAATTCCGTTTTTTCTTTTTTCTTTTATCTCTCAGTGTAAAAGCGTCGAGCAAAGTGTGCCGCAAGGCGTACACCAGCAAGGGTCAATGTCGCAACAATGCATTAACACACAATTTTAGTCCCGCGACTGACGAGTTCCTGGAGCCTCCCGGGAGCCCTAATCCCGGAAACGGCTTACATACAGTGCAGGCAGCCATGTCACTCGGTACACAACTTACATGTCCTCCAGCAAGAGAACAGACTGAAGTGTACCCGGAAGAATTAAGATGTGATGAGCTACATGTTATAGCGAGTAGTGTGTTGCGACACATACAATAAGAGCGGTGAACTCAGCGAAACGTTACCTTACCTCACTTAGGACACTGGCTGAAGGTAACGAAAAATACAGCAAAATACACGATAGCAATTACTGTATGTTATATATAAGGACCGGCATGTGTAGGCCTTGTGGTTCATTGCAAATTAACTACGACCTAACAAATTACGACCTAACTAAGACCCCAATGGTATGATCCCAATCACTAACAACACACCTCATCATTTCATTCTCAGCCTCACAGCCGTCCCTGCCACACTCCACAACGCCGCCACCGCCACCGCCACGGACGCAGCGCTTTCGCTTTGTTCGTCAGCTTGAAAATTATTTTTTCACTATCTTATCCTCGGCAATCCCATCAGACTCTCGCCCGGCACACATGAAGGAGGAGTCTTCGTGTGAGTAGGGAAACTTTCATGCTAAACTCCAATGCTAGTTCTTTTTACTGATAGGAGCAGATACAATCATGGTATTTCATTACAGTAAAAATTAGAGATGTACCGATACAACGGTATCGGTATCGGAATCGGTGGTATCGGCCCATTTTATGGGTATCGGTATCGGCTTATTTTATGCCGATACTTCCGATACCTAAAAGGAATTTACTACTTAGTGATATATTCGATATAAGATATCGATGATACCAAATTAATATAATACGGCGTATTAAGTTTCCGTGGTGATTACCGTATGTCATAGAATATTGTTTTCTGTGGTAATAAGCCACAACCTCTAAATTGGACGTGTATGAAACGCGTATAGGCTGAACTCCGGCATCCTGTCACACGGTCGGTCATGAGTCACCACGCATTCTCACTGTCTCAGTCAGACGCTGCTCCTCCACCCACACAAAGTTCACACAGGTGAAAAGCTTATGTTTTCAACTATAATCTAAGAATATGAAACTTCAGATATGGAGAATGCAACAAAATGATTTGGTATATATATATATATATATATATATATATATATATATATATATATATATATATATATATATATATATATATATATATATATATATATATATATATATATATATATATATATATATATATATATATATATATATATATATATATATATATATATATAGTTAGGCATTTTGCATTATTGTAAATAACAGCATATTCTTATTTGATTTATAATTAACAGTGGTAGTGGTAGCCTTTTCCAAGATATCATACTGGAATAGGTGGAAGCTCGAATTATATATGTATATTAATTTTAATGCAAGTTTAATTTTTGAGTTACTTGTGTTAACCTAAGGATGTAAAAATTCCATAACTAAGAAAGTAACGATTCTGTTTTGTAATCATGTGCATTGTGTATAATTTGTTGCATATTAATTATTTAAGATCATAGCAATACACTAGAAATTTAGAATAAACTAAACTTTTTCTATTTAATTGAAAAGATTAGGTGAAAGCTCATTTTTCTGAATTGGTCTACTAATGTCTAATGAATTAATATCAAAGGATGTCAGATTTAATTAAAGAGAAACATACATAACAAAATGAGTTTCTTTTGCTAATATTTTGTGTCTGTTTTACAATTTTAATAATTTTAAAAATATTTTTGATCGCCAAAATATCGTCAATAAAATTAATAATGAAAATGCACAAGACCAAATGGTCGCTAAAGGAGTAAGAAGTAAGAATTTAAAATAACTGACAAGAATCAGAAGACTGAGAAGATATTCATTCCAATTACTGAGTATTTACCTTTGCAAATGGCTTCAAAAAGCTTCTAGAATTGCTCCTATTTCACAAACATTCTCAGAAGGACTTACAGCATCCCTCAAAACAAAGCCTCCCATCTGATAACGCTCGCCGTCCACCAACCCATTCTGGTGTCCAGTGCAGTAATCACTATAAGTAGTAGTATCGGTAGTAGTATCGGTATCGGCCTAATTAGGTGGTATCGGTATCGGAATCGACCAAAATTTTGGTATCGGTACATCTCTAGTAAAAATCACAATTCTTTACCATAATCTCAGCGATTTACAAATCTCAGTCATTTACAAACCCATAACAAAAAAAGTTCCTTTGAACTGTCTTCTTTAGGGACCAGCACCTTCAGTAGGTCCTCCAATCCCGCGCCCCTCAGCGCCCGTCTCTTTTGATGCCCTTGGTCAGGATGTTTTTCCCCCTTGATCAGAGCCTTCCTCTTTTATTGCCCCTTTGCCCGAGTTCCTCTTACATAACAAAAAAAAAAAAGGTGAACGGTAATCCCGCACCAAAAAACAACCTAACTAAAACAAAACCCACCAGGGAAAGTATTTACTTTATAATTTCTCAGCCACTTATTCCCAGCGCCTAGTACTAATAATAGAAAAAAAAGAGAAAAGAAAAACAAGCTTAAATAAGTACATGGTCGTATAGAGATCTATTTATACTTGGCCTAACAATCTTAGCCAAGGAAAAGGTGAGTGTCTGTCCCTTCCGCTCCACACGGTAATGCCAGAACACTCTCAAATACCCGAGAGGAAAAGACGTGGACGCTTCATCAGCGCTTCTCTATTTCTCTCTCTTTTTTTTCTCCTCCACCTCCCTTGACCTCAAACATAGCACTCCCGCCTCTAAAACACGTGCACGCGACTCAAGCACTCCATCCCTTCTCTTGCATGCTGGAGACTCAACTCATTGCTGTTTGAGCGTGCTTGGTTCTTTCATGTTGCGCTTTATCTCAGCCCAGTACCATACTCGTATCAATGTTAAGCGCGGGTCCCTCCAGTGCAGTCCTATGTACGTACATACTTCTATGGCTGCCATCCCCACACGTATTACCAGGCCGTAATCTTACAAGTGTCCTCCTTAGTCTCTCCGCCACTACCTCCGCCACTCACCCGACCGGTCTCTCTTTTGCTAGCTCGTTGGCTGGCTGGTAACCTTCACCATTTCTATAGTAACCTCTCTTCTTTCAACGAAGTGGCTATACAGATACGCTAGAGGGAAAAAATATATAAATCTAAGCGTTAGTCGTTTCGCTTCACTCAATAGCAACAACAGAAAAGTTCGCCAACTTACTAACTCTGTTCTTTCAGCTATTCCCAATGTGAACATAAGGACGCAATATCCGCGGCTCTTCCCTATACTTCAAAGACCCACTTTCCCACCAACATCGCCAGGTTTCGCCTTTTCCGCGGGGATTCTTCAGTGACACACCAAAGAATCGTTCCACTTCAGTGCACATTTCTGGTTATGCTCTACAAAATATATATTTACGTGAATATTGTATCTCTTCTCTCCCCGCAGCGCTTCAACTGAAGGGATCGCCTCCCTCCGTCACGGAAAGCCAGACGCGACACAGCCAGGGGATGCGCAGCTTACATATAGTGACTATGCTCGCTGCCTTTAACCTTTGCCTGTCATGCCTTCTCCTCACGATTAATAAAGTGGTTGTTGGCTCACGGTATAAATGCAAAGGATCACTGTGAGCAAGAGGCAAGATAAAAGATATTTAAAACGTTTTTTTTTCTCCGCCTCTTGCTTTACCTTCCTCTTCTTTTCACGCTTCACCAGATTGCTTGTTCTTGGTTCACTGTATAACTGCAAAGGATCCCTGACAGAAAGAAGAAGCACCGAGTAAACTTTAAATACTTTCGTGCTTCTAGTCAGATTTTTGTTCATTAATATCACACATGAGTCAGTCCAGTGAGGCGTTAGTTATTTCACTTTTTCGCCAAGTTTGCCACTGAAATTTTACCGCTGCCACTGACGGATGTTCTCCCGTAATTCCAGTTTTGAAACTAACATCACCTCTATACCAAAATACCTAGTCGAGGATAAGGTGCCGGATCACTCCAATAAAAACGTAATATCTTACAATTAACAAAATATTCCTGACAGAAAGAAAGTTGATACAGTAAACTTGATACAGGTTTCCAAACAAGACGGGAACACGTAAACCAATCAACCAGTGACCACATCAAGGAGTGATACAATTACCATGTTGATAAGTCACTGGATGGCAAACTTACTATGACAAACTTAGCGAAACAACACACCAGTTAGGCGGCAAACGCAGAGAGAGACACGACTCTGGATCATATTCTCAAACACCACTGCACCACAACACTACATTCATGAAGCTCTCTAGTCGAGTTTTCGTTTATTTATTTATTTATTTTTTTGACGACTTACAAGCCATATTAACAAAATTTTAGAGTATTAGTCAAAGAAAACGCTCTTGAAAACTCGACTAATTATCTCTGTGGTCTTTATAAATAGTAATGGTGATACGAGCAGAGAACTTCACGATATGGGACTTGGACTGATCACTATATACTCGTCTCTTTGACATTTGATGGTCATAAAAATACTAGCACAGTTTTAAGGGTTCCAGTGTTACCGCCTCCTCTTCCTTCACCTGAACCCTGCAGCGCCCTCGGGCCCTCAAAGCCACCCTGCCAGCTTCCCCCTCTCGCTACCCTTGCGCACGCCATGAAAAAAAGACACACATCCTCTGTAACACGACGCTCGGAAAGGACTCTTCTCAACGTGATCGCACAAATGCATGCCTTTCTTCCTCCCTCCCTCCCTCCTTCTCTCTCCCTACTTCGTACCTTACTTTCTACCTATCTATTCACTGATCTTTCTGTCGGTATGTCTTTCAGTCTATCTGGAAAATTCTTTATCTCTCTCTCTCTCTCTCTCTCTCTCTCTCTCTCTCTCTCTCTCTCTCTCTCTCTCTCTCTCTCTCTCTTTCTAACGCACCATCACCACCACCACCGCCATCAGCACTGCAGTCAGCATTACAGAGCAGTTTGCAGCCCCGAGCAGTCCGTCTTGGCAGGTCAGCTCGTGAGGACTATTGTCATATGCATGCTATCGTGTTACTCGCCGGGAAACCAGACCCGCGACCCCGAGAAGTGACCGGCAGGGCAAGGCGAGCGGTAAATCAAGTCAGTCTCGATAGTAACTGACGGCGCCGGCGGTGTAGGGCCAAGGCAAGGAGCAGTATTTACAAGGTTACAGACATGGTACAATAACTTTTTGTTCGTTATTGTACCATGGGTACAGAGACGAATGGAGGAGGAGGAGGAGGAGGGTAAGAAGTAAAAGAAGGATGAGCAAAAGAAGTAAAACCAAAAGCGTAAACAAAGGCTGAAAGGCAAATGCAAGAGTAAACAAAACAAGGTAAAAGGAAGAGACAAAGACGTGGTACAGTCATTGCTGGCGCGGCTCTTAACTTCACCAATTCATTAATAAGTTCTTGGGTACGACTTGGCCTTCAAACACAGCGCAGAGGTTTCCCGAGTCCTGTCACACAGATAGCTCTTCTCGAGATATTTTTATCATAAATTTAGCATACCATGATTTCTGACTACCACACACTTACCCTAACCTAACCAAGACAAAACTAATCCACTACGCTGATAGACAAGCTACGTATAGTACAATTCCGATGGACAGTGATTTCAGACTCTACCACAGACCTGACTGACTTAACTCTAACCTAACCTAACGTACTCTAACATAGACACATCCTCCTAAGGTAACATAAACTTAGCTTTAACACCTTATACCTAACATCATCTAACATAGCCTCCCCCTATCTCCCCACACACACACACACACACACACACACACACACACACACACTTAACAAAACTTATTTAGTAAACACAAACTTGCCTAATATGATTCAACCTAACACAAAAAAATAGTGAAATTTACGATGAATTTTCCTTCTCACATTCTAATATCCTTTCCTTGTTGACGCCCAACAAGAACACCGCAGTGAATGATCCGTATTCTGAAGACACTTTGTTCTTTCACAACGAAGTCTGTTATTCAAATATCACATGGATTTCTGCATTGGTTTCCCACAAGAGTGTTTTTTTTTCCATTTTACTGCAATACAGAATCTTTATCAAACTCACACCATCACGAAAACTTCCTTGAAAAATTTCTGATAACTTCCACTGACGTTTTTTTAATCAATAAAATAAGGTGTTGCTCTACAGTACAATACGCTTTCTCAACTGGGGTTCCCCGGAACCCTAGTGTTCCGCAAAAGGTCCCTAAGGGTTCCGTAAGAACAAGTGAGATAAGCTAATGCACTCTTTTACTTTTTATTTAAATTCATATACGTAATGTAACTAAACACGCACAATAAATTTTTGAGTTATTGTAATATTATATATTATTTTTCCTTAAACCAGTTATTCAAAAATTTAATTTCTGATATTTGTCACGTGAAATACGATGAAAATAAAACGAGAAATATATGGTATATAATTTTTGTTTTTGCGCAGGGGTTCCTTGAGACATGTCATTTATTTTAAGGGTTACGCAAGGGTAAAAAGGTTGAGAACCGCTGATCTAGAGGCAGGTGGAATAGACGTACACAAAGGAAGAACAAAACTAAATACATATTTGTTCCTCCTAACAAAGCTGCCTAAACTAAAGCCAAGAGAAGCAGGATAGTAAAGGTGAAAGCTTCTTCCCACCTACCACCACCACCACCACCATCATTGCCACTCCCAACAGCAAAAGTCTTTCCCCCACCCTGCACAGACTTGACTCAACACGAAGACATTCTAGACTCATCAATAAAAGCTATACATTATTTACGTGCAAGTCTCAGAAACACGCTTGGCCGTACCAGTTAGTCTGACATACACTGCTTTGAAAGTGAAGGCAACTGTGGCGCTGGTGTCGGTGGTCGCGGTTAGAAATTGAGATCACAACCACTACAGTCACTGACTATCACTTCCATAACCTTGAAATTGAATTATCAAAGTTTTATAAGGGGAGTGTGAGCCAACGAAGGGCCTTAGATTGATGAGAAACGCTACAGAAACCTTAAGAAAAAGAGTGTCGTAGATTGGAAAGTGGTCGCGGTTAGAAATTGAGAACAGAACAACTACACTTACGCCGACTTACTTCCATAACCTTGAAATTCAGATACCAGTGTTTAATGAGAGGGACTGTGACAGGAAGAGGGTAGAGATATTGACGGGAAACAACATAAGCACATACAGGAAAGGAGTGTGATAAGTTGAAGGCAGTTAGAAATTGAGAACCAAACCACTGCTGTCACATTTGCACTGCTTCGAAATTCACTTAATCCGGTTTCAAAAGGCGATTGTGAGACAACAGAGGGTTTAGTATTGCGGGTAAACGCCAAACATAGATAAAAGGAGAGTGGTAGGTTGGTTGCTTAGCTTGTGACGTTGGCTATACTTGAAAAATTAATTCCTGTACGTCTCGTATGTTGCCTATATCCTTAGCTGCACGCCGTGGGGCACGTAACAAGACCACAAGTAGTATTCACTACATCGTGCACAAGAAAGGAATGGCTTGACATAAAAAAATGAAGAAAATATCAAAGCCGAACGTATATAAGCATTAGTTCAAACCTAAGTAGAATGCATGAATATATAGAATCAATGTACATTAATGCGCGTAAGTGTGTGTGTGTGTGTGTATGTGTGTGTGGGGCACTAAAACGACTCATGAGGATGAAAATGACTAAACTAGAGAGAGAGAGAGAGAGAGAGAGAGAGAGAGAGAGAGAGAGAGAGAGAGAGAGAGAGAGAGAGAGATTAAGAATACTGGTGAATCATGGCTTACCAAAAGAAATATAAAAAAATGCCACCACCACCACCACCACCATCACCACTATAACCCTCACTCTTAGAAACGCTTGAATATCACATCACTGAACGCTTCGGCGACATTGGCAACGGCGCGGCTTCGTAACTCTTGAACAAATCTGTATGTATATATATATATATATATATATATATATATATATATATATATATATATATATATATATATATATAAATAAATAAATAAATAAATATATATATATATATATATATATATATATATATATATATATATATATATATATATATATATATATATATATATATATACCTTCCACCACCACCATCACCACCACAAGTGTCATCACCACTTGCATCATTAAGTATCTAAAAGTATCACCATGTTTGACACTACTTACCTTCCGATTTGATCTTGATTGCCACGTGTACCACCACCATCACCACCACCTCTGTCTTAGCACCACTACTACCACCACCATCACCACTGTCTTTACAATTTGTACCACTACCACCACCACCACCACTAACTCCCCTCAAACCAATCCTCTCTTGGTAACCGATAATCAATTCATGAATATCAAGAAGATACTTTATTCCGTCGATAAGCAAGTGTGCGTGCGTGAAGCTATACTGTGCGTGTGTATGTGCGTACGTATGTGTGAGTACCATGACTGAGTCAGAACCAGCGTGTGTGTATGTGTGTGCGTGTGTGTGTGCGTGTGTGTGTGTGTAATGGTGTTTCTTGGTTGTCACTGTGTTTTTTAGTATTTTTCGCATTTTTTTTTTTTTTTTTTTTTTTTTTGGTGTGGGGGGGTGGAGAGGGTGAGGAGTTATCATACCTAGGGATTGGAGTAGGAGTACACAAGGAAGTTTTGTTTACCGAGTCCACAGCCCTGATGGGTACGTGTGTGTATGTATGCATGTATGTATGTATGTATGTATCATTTCACCAGAACATTTCCTATGATTATCAAGATCACACTTTCCTTGCCGCATTTTAAATTTCCTAAACATAATCATGACTGACTGACTAACTGACTGACTGACTGACTCTGACTGACTGGCCGACGCTGCAAAAATAAGCAAGAACCTTTACATGTCACCCGCAAAATTTTTACTTGAAAGAATAAAAAGTTGAGGAAAAGTATTAGGTTGCTTTTTGGCGGAGGTGAGCAGAGGACTCCCAAGCTATGAAGAATGCGGTGAATCGTTCAACATTAAAAACTCGAAGGTGGCGCTGCGGTGTTGAAGTTGAGGTGTTATGGTGGCTCTCCCTCGCGACATGATTTTTGCATGTCAATTAAGGAAAGCCAATAATTCAACCTGACTCCCTTTCTTGCTACGCTGATTTCCTTTAATCGTCTACTGTTTTTCATTCTTTTATTTTGTAGGATATTTTTTTGGTGCCATTACAATTCTTTGAAAATTTCCTTCAATATTTTTTTTGTGTGTGTGTGTGTGTGTGTGTGTGTGTGTGTGTGTGTGTGTGTGTGTGTGTGTGTGAGGGAGCAATAGTCTAGGAACATAAAGATTATTTCCTATCATCCTTTTTTTCTCTCTCTTATTTATCCATTTTCTTTCAAGCAATCAACAATTCTACAGTGCTCTGAATGCTATTTAATGGCGGTAATAAAATGCGTCATGAATATTTACATAAATGCTTCAGCATACATACATTACTTTAACGAATGTTTATGATTATGATTATCTAAGTAGAAACTTTACAAGTGCTATCATAATGAAAGAACAAGCTAAAGCATTATAACATAATGAAGGCTGCAGCAAACGTGACAGACCCTGAATAAATCCTCCTCGAGTGACTGTCCCCAAAGAATATAACCAAAACGATTGTCCAAAATTGGATAAATAACGTTAAAAAAATAACGTTCAGGGTGTGGTTTCCCGTGACGCACAGAACAAATAGCGGCTGTCATCCTGCAGGCTGCTGTACTGCATTGCACTGTGCTGCAAGGCATTACAAGGGAAAGTTGCTCTGCAGGAAGAAGCGACAGGACGCATCTCTCCCATGCTGGTCTTCACGTGGTTTAAACATTTCGCACCGGAATCAAGAGTGAGTTCTCAAATATAATGCAAATCTCTCTCTCTCTCTCTCTCTCTCTCTCTCTCTCTCTCTGAGGAAAGTGTCAGCAGCGGCCTGCGCAGGACGTGTACGTGTTCGCAGCTTCACGAGACCGCTCAAGACATTCAAATAATGAAAAGTGTAAGCAAAGATAAGTTTCATGACAAATGTTACTTTTAGGCGTCAGATAGTATCAACATACGAGACACACCACAGCGTGTTATGCAAACATGTTTCGTTTCTCATATTCCTTTAGCTGCAAACTTCTGAGCACACAACACTTTGTTTTCCTAACATGTGATTTTTTTCCGTTTTATGTTCTGAACTTTTACTTAATTACTATGCGAGAGCTCGCCACACATTGTACTGAAGTTCACCATTCCGAACCGCTGGTTTTCCTGTGACTATAAATACTGACAGGTTAAGCTGGCCAGCCATATTAATTATATATCACTCATCAGTAAACTCTCCTGCGGACCATTACAGGAGATGAGCGCCTCATGAGTGCACTACTCCCAACGCCGCTGCAATGCACGTGGGCGCCGTCATTTACTTTGAGGGAGCACGGCGGTGCCAGCCCCGCACGTCACTCAGTCTTCGCCAACGTGCTGTGCATGGCCGGTGGCGGCGTGCAGGCGAGGCCACCTGGCCACAAATTCGCTGAGGGGCGCATCAAGAGGTAGAAACAGGAATCGATGCGGCGTGACGTAGCTAAATAACTGGAATGTGACTGCCGGTCCCTGCCTGCACAGCAAGCTGCCTTACTGCCTGTCTACCTATCTGTCTGTTTGCCTGCCAGCCTGCCTGACAGTCTGCCTAACAGGTCCTGAGTTCCTGGAAAAAAAAATCGCAACTAATCAAAAATACGTCTGAAATTTGATCGCAACTCTGCTGCAGCTGCACAACACATTTAAAACTGAGAGGAGTGGAAAAAGCAAAACATTTCAAAATAACACACACACACACACACACACACACACACACCCTCCTTCCTCCCCCTTCAACTGGTGACCTTGAGCAATGGCACAGCACTTTACTCTTTAAAATATTTGTTGCTAACCCGTGTAGCTGGTTGCCACCTGAGCGTCGCCCCCGCACATACGTCCCGCCCGACCGGCGTTACGTGATGCAGTACCGCAATACGAAACTTGCGTGGAGCTGGTGACGCCCGGGCTGCGTGCGCCAGGTTATGGCAAGGAACCAAGCCGTCCGGACTACTGAGTGCACCGTGGTGGTCAAGGAAATGTGGCCCTGCCCGCGTCACAGCCAGAAACAGCGAGTCTACGGTGATATGTGCACACTCTCTCTCTCTCTCTCTCTCTCTCTCTCTGTGTGTGTGTGTGTGTGTGTGTGTGTGTGTGTGTGTGTGTGTGTGTGTATGTGTGTCAGCTGTTTTCTCTCCCGTGTCCATCTGCTATAATCTTTCTCTGGTGTCCAATTATGAGTCTATACTGTTTCTGGTCTTCAATAGCATGTTTTCTTCTGCCTCTGTTATTCAACTACACATCAATTACTTTCTTTTGCTACACAAATGTATGTTTTGAAATGCCTCTAGGATTAAAGTATATCTGGTACTGCCTTCCGGTATTCAATAATGTTTACTACTCTGCCCTCTAGTACTTCGTTTCGGTACCAATGAAGACTCCGCACGCACGCACGCACGCACGCACGCACGCACGCACGCACGCACGCACACACACACACACACACACACACACACACACACACACACACACACACACACACCTTCTTCAGTAGCAAGCGTGGGATAAATTACGTATGACATTTACTTCACATATATATATATATATATATATATATATATATATATATATATATATATATATATATAAAAAATCATATCTGGGTGAAAGAAATATAACATTAAAAAATAAATCCTGTAATGTTACTGATATTCTGACAACACACACACACACACACACACACACACACACACACACACACACACACACACACACACCCCAGCATCCACGTACGTCAATAACAGATATTTGTAAGAAGTTTCCCGCTAGCAATGTCTGTTATCGTCACCACCACCACCACCACCATCACCAAACATCACCACCATCATCAGCTTTTCCTTTGTATGAGCTAGTCACAAAGAATACAATGGAAACCTAACTTTTCTGCTGTCCGACCCTGAACTCTAGGGAATTATTTCAAAGACGCAAAGATTCACGTGACAATGCGGTCCAAAATAGAACACCGTCATTACTAACACTATGTATATATACGTGCGTGTATTATAAGATGAGGATTACTATGGAGGAGGAGGAGGAGGAGGAGGAGGAGGAGGAGGAGGAGGAGGAGGAGGAGGGAAAGGAGACACCAATAGCATAACAAAAAAACTACTGAACCGTGAACAATGTGACACTCAAGATTGTCAAGTTACATTAATAAACGTTTATTTCCATCTTAAGCTTTTGTATTTGTGCTCTTCGTTCAACTGCGCGAATTATGAAGTCACTTACTATGAAATTTCCCGGTGAATGGAGTCCTCTAATCCTCGCCGCCCTCATAACACACTGCCACACAACGCGGCGCTGACCCAGTAAAGGTGTCAGTGGAAATACAGCGGCGGAAAGATTATACTGGTAAATATGATTCCTTTTCTATCCGTGTTTTACTATTTCAATCGAGTGGACGTTTCTGACACCTCTCCCTCACCAAGCATAAATATACACATCCTTCTCCTCTACTCTTGTTTTTTCTTTCTTACTTTGTACATTTCCTTTATCTCTTCTTCGCCTCCTGTCCCGCGTTTCCATCACTACTCTCCCCGCACACGCCTCTTCCATTTTTCTGACAAAAACCAGTAAGCAAAAACGCTCTCCTTTCTCACCATTAATTTCAAAGGTCACAGATATTAGCCGGGTTCTAAAGAATATTTCTTCTATCAATCAGAAAGAAATTTTGTTAATTTGTCGTTAACATAGTGAAAAACATCCCTGAAAAAAAAAAATAGTGTAGCTTCAAATAGAATCTTTCTAATGTAGGAAATATGCAGTGCAAAAGTGTTTCTGAAAATGTATCAAAGCCATACCACCAACAGCTGTGTTCTTTTCCCTGTCCTCACATTCCCAAGGCTGAGTCTCGACGCATCAACCATTCCTGGCAAGTCAGTGAGCCTCGTAAAACCATTATGCTCCCCCCCCAAACTCCCACTACCAGCAAAAATAATTAAACACAAAAACTTACTCCCTAAAGATCCCCATCTAAGCTTGGCGTCCCTGAAACACCTTGAGCCTCAACACCTTCCGTGTTGACTGTGGCCTCACTGTGCTGGCAGAGACTAGGGCCACACCGTGCAGGCAGAGACTAAATAGGCCCACACTGTTCCTTAAAGGACTGGCATTTTGGTAGACTATTTTTGTTTTTGGATTTGTTCCCTTTGTTGCCGGTGATCCTCTTACATGAAAAAAAATAACACTCTGCAGGTAGGGAATAGATAGGAGTTCACTGGTCTAATAGGGACTACATTGTACCACACCGTACAAACAGTGAGTAGGGAGCATCAATACACATCTATAACTTGAAAATCACAATAACAATGACCATGCATACGAAACACATTTAATGGTGAAGACAAGGCCAAGATACACGGCCTAATACACAGAACACGAGATCTGAGCGTAAAGCTGGTGACATTATAAGTGGCGTGGGAGTTTAAAGCTGACTCCCTGACGCCTTGGGTTAAGCTCTGAGCTGTGAAGGACCTTGCTGCCAGTTCTTTATCCTTCCTGATACGGGGCAACAATAAGTCAATTCTGCCCGCATCTCCTCTCCTTTCCAAAATCTCTAGTTTAAGCTACACTCAATTTTAAGCGTGTTTCTATGGCTCTAGCGACAAAACAGTAAGATTACATACATTAACAACAGGAGAAACATTATTGAGAACCAGACTTATCGTCTCTGTAGTCCTGGAAAATTATCGTAGTGAGAGAACGAAGCTTTACTGAATACGGGCCTGAGGATGACAGCGTGTCACAGCCTGGAGTTTGGAAGGAGCGCTGCGTGTGAAGCCGAGCCTCTCATTAAACTACTTGACGCTCACACGCATTCTTGGGTGTAATTTCCTGTCAGTGACTTGTAATTAAGCTGCGCAAGGTACACGGGTGTCTTCGTGGAGACATCATAGGTACGAACAGGGGTAGTAGGAACAGCACTATCGATTCGAAATTTCTATCAGTAGTACCACTACTTCTACTGCTACCATTACTACTACCACCACTTCTATTACTATTACTACGACTACTACTACTTTCACCACCACCACTACCATTACTACTACAACTACGTGCGTGCATAAACTAGTAGTGCCTGCTAAGAATACTGCAGCTGTATATACTAAGCACTTTGGCAAGGCAACAAAGCAAACTTGCTACAAAAACAGCCGCCGAGACCCCCCCACCACACACACTCATACACACACGCACACACACACACACACACACACACACACACACACACACACACACACACATGGTAAGCTAATGTCTGTAATCATAACCACTATGTCACGTACAGACGCCCACATCCTGACCTTCCCTCTTTAAATTCAGTGATGATATAATCTTTACCTCATGATTTTGTCAAGCAACACGAGAGAGAGAGAGAGAGAGAGAGAGAGAGAGAGAGAGAGAGAGAGAGAGAGAGAGAGAGAGAGAGAGAGAGAGGAAAGGAGAATCGGATTAGAAACATGAGATTCAAGTCAGCCACTTGATCTAGAATTTGGAGTTTATTTGTTGAGAAGATAAAAGAGAAGGTAACATTGCCCACTTTCTCCTTTGTTTTGAATTATTCCAGACTTTGACGCAAGATAATAAAAGTCAGAAAAAAAAAAAATTGAGAGTCAGATGTTGAAGGAAGCAAATAAGAAATAAAAAGTGGACGAGCGAATGAAAAAAAAAGCAACAAAAAGAATAGTAAGACGATATAAGTAAAGGAGAAAATAAGATCAGAAAAAAAAAAAAAAGAAAACGAATGCTACTGATCACGAAGAATTTCTAATGTAAACACAACAACAACAACAACAACAACAACAACAAAGACCTTTTCGACCAATCGTACGTACAGTCACCCCCGTACTAACACTAACACTAGCACCGTCGCCACCACCAGCACCACCAGTACCACCACCATCACCGTCCCAAGATCTAAAAAAAACCCCATCCTCCTGACACAGTTTATCCAAAAATCACGACCCATGAAAAATGAAGCAGCAACAGAAACACATGGGTACTAATATTTTGAGGCTACTGAACAAATATAGACGAAGATTACTCATACATCTACAGGACTTTTGATCATAGTGTATAGAGGATGAGGATGACCACCACCCCCACCACCACCACCACAATTACCTCAATAAAAGGAGCGGTGGTATAATTATTCACCTTGCCTTCCTGGTGTTAATAGGGAAGGTTGTAGAGGTAATGGAAGGTTAGGTAAGGAAGGGAAGATGAGATTAAAACATTACAACTCCACAAGGAAGGTAGAACACGGTTTTAATGCTCCCTCACTGGCTTACATCTCTCTCTCTCTCTCTCTCTCTCTCTCTCTCTCTCTCTCTCTCTCTCAAGTCTAAATGCGTGTTAATTGAATAAGAGAAAAACACAAACACACACACACACACACACACACACACACACACACACACACACGAACTAAACATATTTCTTATTCATATATTTCTTTCTTATACACAAAAGTTCTTATTATATATTAAAAATAGCAATATTAACGTCCAATCACCACTACACACACACACACACACACACACACACACACACACACACACACACATATATAAGCCCTCAGACTTCTCTTAATTTACAAACTCCAAATATTCACACCACAATGCACCTTCTGGTCTCCTTGAACATAAAACTACTTGTCATGAGCTGCTGGCATCGAGGTTTCTACTCAGACACGCCCAGCTGCCTTGCACATCTGCCTTGTAGCCCCCATACACTGGTGGTGGCGGTGGTGGTGAAGGGTGACCGAGTGTGGAGAGGGGAAGGGAAAGTATGACAGGGTTGAAGACGTGGTTTGGTGGAGGTGGTGGTGGTGGTGCTACATAGTTCCAAAGGCCACAACAGACCTTGCAGTAGTCACTAAATGTTAGGAGGAGAAGGAGGAGGAGGAGGAGGAGGAGGAGGAGGAGGAGGAGGAGGAGGAGGAGGAGGAGGAGGAGGAGGAGGAGGAGGAGGAGGAGGAGGAGGAGGAGAGGAAGAGGAAGAGGAAGAGGAAGAGGAAGAGGAGGAGGAGGAGGAGGAGAAGGAAGAAAAAGAAGAAGAAGAAGTGGAGGAGAAAGAAGCAGGAGGAAATACATAAAGATTTAACTTTATCAAACTTCTCTAACTTACTCTCAATAACTGAATGGCTGACTGACTGACTGGTAGAGTGACTGACTAACTGACCGACTGACTGAATGATTAACAGACAGATCAGTTGACTAATGAATTGACTGACTCACTCACCTACTCAATGATCGGGTAACTGACTGATTGACTAACTGATTGACTGACTGACTAATTGCTTGACTCAAATCAAGCATATCAATCCAAACAACGGTCAGGAATTAACGATAAGGATGAATAAACACACCTTACGTACAACAAGGTGGCCGTGAAAGTCTTGGGATGTCGCACACCATGTTTAACTATCTCCCGTAGACTTTACACTGTGGCCGCCCGCTCGCAAACCTCCAAGTGGCCACAAAAGGAGACATCTCAGTCACTACTCTATGGTGTTATGCCCTTCCTCCTCCTGTATCTAAAATTGAGTTGAAGTATTAGAATGCAATCTTGGGTCCACAGGTCTGCTGCTGTCGGATGATTCTTACTCTTTCTCTTCCTTCTCTTCTTCTTCTTCTTCCTCCTCCTCCTCCTCCTCCTCCTCCTGCTCAGATTTCCTTTCTCTTCCCCTCTTCCTCCTTCACTTCAACAACCACAACAAAAACAATAATAATAACAAGAACAATAATAATAATAATAATAATAATAATAATAATAATAATAATAATAACAACAATAATAACAATAATGATCACAACAATAACAATAATAATAACAAGAACAATAATAATAATAATAATAATAATAATAATAATAACAATAATGATAACAATAATGATAATAACAATAACAATAATAATAACATTAATAATAATAATAATAATAATAATAATAATAATAATAATAATAATAATAACGTAATATCTTCAATATAAATCAAAATTATAATTTCTACGAAAGTAAAAGTAATCTCTCTCTTAGGAGGAGGAGGAGGAGGAGGAGGAGGAGGAGGAGGAGGAGGAGGAGGAGGAGGAGGAGGAGGAGGAGAGAGGAGAAGAGAAGAAGAAGAAGAAGAAGAAGAAGAAGAAGAAGAAGAAGAAGAAGAAGAAGAAGAAGAAGAAGAAGAAGAAGAAGAAGAAGAAGAAGAAGAAGAAGAAGAAGAAGAAGAAGAGGAAGAAGAAGAAGAAGAAGAAGAAGAAGAACTAAAACGCCATCTTCTCTACCACCACCATCACCAGCACTATCGCCACCATTGCCAACAACAACAACAACAACAACAACAACATCGACAGAATCAAGAGAAATAGAGATTCTTAAGCTACGTCCTTGAATCTTCCTCCCATCGTTCCCCCACCACCCAACACCCCAAACATCACCCCTTCTCCTTCCCTTTCCACCCCTCCCCACCATCAATAACACCCTTCTTGACGCCTACAACATCCACTCCTGGCAACACACTACCACCATCATCACTACACACACTCACACACACACACACACACACACGCTTAACTCCCACCATACTGTTCCTTCACCACTATCATCATCATTAATTCATAACACACGTCTATGCTTCGTTATGTGTTATCATCACAATATATGTATTTTTCTTCTCATCACCACCACCATCACCACTATTATCATTCATTTTTTGCTATCACCATTCTTTTTATTAATCATCAACACCACCATTAATTATTACCTTGTTTTTTTTTTATTACGATCACCATTTTCTTTCTCCATCACTATCACCACCATCATCATCATCTCCATTCTTTTCTTCATCATCAGAACCACCATCAACACTGTCTACAAATAGCTACTTGCTACTATCACCATAATTTTTCTCTCCATCACCACAACCACCATCGTAATCTGTAGTGTATAACTAACCATCACCACCATCACCATAAACTTTCCTTCCACTACCATCATCACCAAACACCCTTTCCCTTTCTCATACAGCGTTACTCGCTCCCAACTCAAGCTGTGGTTTCCTCTACGTGACGCACCGTACGGCATCACGAAGGAAGTCTTGTGAACTGAATTCCCAAGCATTCCACCGCTAATCCCTTTACTTTCAAGACTCTAGCGGAAGTTATAGCTTTCAGTTACTCTAGTCATAAGAAAGAAATAAAAATTCCAAAAGGACGTGATTAAAGCAGTGTTATTAATTTTTTTTTATGTACCCAAATAACATCAGAAATAATCCATCAACTTTTTATATGGGTTTACAAGGAAGAGTGTCAGTAAAAAAAGAATATATTTAGCAATTTCTTCCAGATCAACTGTGGCTATACAAGTCAAGATGTCTTAAATTGCTAAGTCATGAAGAAAAAATTTACCAAATGGCAGACAAAAGGTTCATTAAAGAAGGTGTGGTTTCCAAGAATGCTTTCATTATTATAGTGACGCATTGAATAATCACGCAGCATCAGTTATAGAACGCTAAAGATAAATATCCATAAGAACCTGGCTAACTTATTTTCCGCGTCTTTTGATTATAATTATGATGGAGAAGTAAAGCGTTAGAGAAGTTGGAGTTTCCATCAGACATTATTCTCGTGATTCTTCATCAGACATTATTCTCGTGACTCTTTAAAAAATCAAAATGCATCAGTGACAGAAAAAAAAGAGGAAAAAACACAAAATAACTGTCACCTGTGTCCTCGGATTATATTCTCAATGAAGGAATAAAACATTAATTAAAGAAGTAAAAATTTTCAAGAGTCCTTTCATTATGCAGCATCAGTAATAGAAGAAAAAGAAAAAAAAAAGGAGAAGAAAAAAACCCACCCACGAGAACCACCAGTCATATGAGGGAGGAAGAAGCTTGAGTTTCACGCAGTGTCCTCACACTAGCGTTGCAGCTGCCAGTACAGACGAGGTTTAGCGGTGGTAACTCACGTACTCAGTCACCCCGGCTCTGTCTTTAGCCTTCACTCACGACATTGATTTAAGGTTACTGTAATTGTTTATTATTAACTGGGGATGAAAGCAATAATTATATCCTACTAAGCTACGTATATCCTTGTTTTTATTCCAGATCCAGTTTGTTGCTCTTGATACGGCTGGGTTACTTACCAGTGGACAAGGTTCAGCAAGACCTTTATGGGTTATTGCATTTTTTTTTTTACTGGCGATCATTATATGATAGTAATTATTATCCTGTTATTATTGCTTCTATTCCAGTTTCTGTCTGTTGGGTTCACTACGTTTTCTGTTCTCTATCACTATTACTTGAGAGGGATGTGGCGCGGGCCTCATGCAGTCCGGTCCATTGTACATACGCCACCTTGCACAACCACCTCCCGCACCCTCCGCGATCCACACACAAAAAGATGCCTCAACAGTACGTCCGCTGGGGACCTTGACGTGCATGTAAATCAATAAACAGGCAAGTTTTTGTGGAAAGTCTGCACAAACCAATACACACGTAAACAAAATAATTAAGCGCTGAATTCTTTATATATGTATGTGTGTGTGTGTATATATATATATATATATATATATATATATATATATATATATATATATATATATATATATATATATATATATATACATATATATATATATATATATATATATATATATATATATATATATATATATATATATATATATATATATATATATATATATATATATATATATATATATATATATATATATATATATATATATATATATATATATATATATATATATATATATATATATATATATATATATATATATATATATATATATATATATATATATATATATATATATATATATATATATATATATATATATATATATATATATATATATATATATATATATATATATATATATATATATATATATATATTATATCCGACACGGCCTCTGCCTCCCCCAGTGTACGCCGTAAAGAGACACGGGGCAGCGTGGCGTCTCAGCGAGAAAGTAACCATTGTTGGACGTCTAGCGCCTGGCTGACAGACACCCACCCATACATACAACCACTCAGCCAACCACTCAGCCATCCACCCATCCATCCATTGCGTCCAGTCCGCTCCAGTCCCCTCTTCTCTGCCGTCACCCCATCGGCTTGAACTGCAGCTCCAGGTTTTACGGGTCACTAGCCCTATTCAGAAAAAAGTTTTGTTCTCTCACCACGACTATTTTCAAAGGCCACATAAATTAACCGAGTCTTCGAGTGTTCCTACTGTTAATAATAATGAAATAGTTAATCTATTCCTCGAACCGTAAAAACACTTAACTTGAGGCTTTTGAATGTAGTGGAAGTGTGGCGCAGTGTTTTTCAAACTATGGTCCACTGTCCCGCTGCCTTGGCATGGAAACGGCGGAGGGGCGAGGCGGGCAGGATGCATGGCGCCGAGAGGCAGGCAAAGAGGAGGGAAACCATGGGCACAGCATCCTGTCTCTACTGTGGGCTGGGTAACTAACTCTTCGTTTGTACGGTATTTGTAGCAGGGAAAGATACTTAAGCTAATGTATTGAAGGTTGTAGAGTAAGGGTGTTACTAAGAGCCTTGCCAAAGTGTCGTTTTCGTGAGCAGCACAGGTGGTGGTGCTAACATACGTAAATAAATATATACGCACACATACATAAATCATACAATAATAATAATGATAATAATAATAATGATAATAATAATAATAATAATAATAATAATAATAAAACAAAAAGTGATAATAATAATAATAATAATAATAATAATAATAATAATAATAATAATACACCACTTTCTTGCAAGAAGAGACCGACAAACATTAAAAAAAGAATAATAAAACCAATGTGCGAGTCACCAGGAGTGTTGCACCTACACACAGGCGTTTGAGGTACGTACATCTGGCGGCTGGGTGAGTACAGTCATCACGGACAGCCAGACCCTGCATGTTCAGCCAAGTACACCTCAACGCACCTCCCTTACTAACATGTCTCCCTTAACTATCCTCACCAACGCATTTTTTTTTTTTTTTCCCTGATCTGTCCTTTCCTCCCTTTCCTCTACCTCCGCTGCCAGCGTCTTCCTTTTCCTAACCTCTCCCTGTCTTCTCCCATCTGTCCTCGCCTCTCTCACCAGCGTCTCCTTTCCCTAACCTCTCATCGCCTCACCTACCAACGCGTGTCTCTTCCCCTCACTTATCTTCACCTCAAGCACGTTCTCACCTACACACTACAACCACACACACACACACACACACGCACACGCACACGCACACGCACACACACGCACACACACACACATCACGAGAACCTCCGCGTCCTGATGTTCATCGGCCTTTTCCCTAAATTTTTACTATTTTTGATACAAGATAACCAATTGAGATAAAAAAAAGTGAAAAAAAACACTACCTTCGCTTTCCTTTCCTAAGAAGAGAAAAGAAAGAGGAAAAAATAGGAAAAATAATTATAATGAGACAAGACCGTCTTTTTCAGCTTGCATCACCGACTACCACTCTCCTCCTCTTCCTCTTCCTCCTCCTCCTCCTCCTCCTTTTCTACCATTATCAAGTTTTCAACCGCGCCTGCAGGACGGATACTTGGTTACTCCGGACTGGCAAACTTTGGAGTGAAACCTGTACTGACTTCCAAAATTAAAAGGACGCCAAACTACCATCGGGAAGAGGTTGGATGGATGGGGGGGGCGGGGCGGGGTGTGAGTCTGGGAAGGGAACGGTGGGTGGGATGATCTTGAAGAGGAAGAGGAAGGAGGAGGAGGAGGAGGAGGAGGAGGAGGAGGAGGAGGAGGAGGAGGAGGAGAAGGAGAAGGAGAAGGAGAAGGAGAAGGAGAAGGAGAAGGAGAAGGAGAAAAAGAAGGAGAAGGAGAAGGAGGAGGAGGAGGAGGAGAAAATAAGGAAGAGATAGAGGAGAAAGACAATGAAGACGAAAACGGAAAGGAAGAAGAGCAACAACAAAAACGACAACATATCCAAACAACGACAAACAACAGAGAGAAGGAGAACGAGAATAACAATGACAAGGAAGAAGAGAAGGAGGAGGAGGAGGAGGAGGAGGAGGAGGAGGAGGAGGAGGAGGAGGAGGAGGAGGAGGAGGAGGAAGAAAGGACACAAGAGGACGAAAGGTGTGGGAGTGGGCAGTTTCCTACACACACACACACACACACACACACACACACACACACACACACACACACACACACACACACACACACACACACACACCGCGTAGTGTAGTGGTTAGCACGCTCGACTCACAATCGAGAGGCCCGGTTTCGAGTTCCGGTGAGCGGCGAGGCAAATGGGCAAGGCTCTTAATGTGTGGCCCCTGTTCACCTAGCATTAAAATAGGTACGGGATGTAACTGGAGGGGTTGTGGCCTCGCTTTCCCGGTGTGTGGAGTGTGTTGTGGTCTCAGTCCTACCCGAAGATCGGTCTATGAGCTCTGAGCTCGCTCCGTAATTGGGAAGACTGGCGGGGTGACCAGCAGACGACCGAGGTGAATTACACACACACACACACACACACACACACACACACACACACACACACACACACACACACTTGATCCTCGCAGACACAACACAACAGAACACAACGTAACACATCACTCACTTCCTTATTGGGTTGTTATGCAAGTCAATCATACTCCAATTGGTTAAAACTACAGACAGCGCGCAGGCGATGGTTGCGCAGGGACGTGACGAGGCTCTGCTCTTCCCCAGGTATTCATTTATTTCTCTGCGTAACCCCAAGGAGTTTTCAGGGTTAATATCGCGGCGAGGGAAAGGCAGTAATCAGTGATGCAGCGGTGGACAGAGATGATCATTTCAACACGCATTACTGAGCATTTTGTGAGTCAACATTGCTCCGCCATGATTGCACCCGCCGGACACACACACACACACACACACACACACACACACACACACACACACACACACACACACACACACACGTAGTGTAGTGGTTAGCACGCTCGACTCACAATCGAGAGGCCCGGGTTCGAGTCCCGGGAAGCGAAGAGGCAAATGGGCAAGCCTCTTAATGTGTGGCCCCTGTTCACCTAGCAGTAAATAGGTACGGGATGTAACTTGAAGGGTTGTGGCCTCGCTTTCCCGGTGTAAGTGTTGTGTGTTGATGTGGTCTCAGTCCTACCCGAAGACCGGTCTATGAGCTCTGAGCTCGCTCCGTAATGGGAAAGACTGGCTGGGTGACCAGCAGACAACCGAGGTGAATTACACACACACACACACACACGTTCAAGGTCATGCAAGACCGCGGGGGAAACTCCTAAAATATTAACCTGCAAATTTCGGGACTCACGGATCCTGACAATCACCGCTCTCTGCAGAATAATGCCGGATAACACACAAGAAATCGCGCGGTTTGGACTCTCACGGGGGGAAAGAACCTCAGCGCCGACACTCCCAGCGCTGTCTCAGTCCGCGGTATGAATCAGAATCGTTTACGTCTGGAGAAAACTGAGACTTGAATAGTTTCCGATAATTTGTCTTCCTACCAGTACCAGAAGTGACGTCCCAGAGCACAGCAGCGGGCCGAGGCGTCGCCAGGTAAAGAGGAATGATGCGTCATAACCTTGCCTCGTCAAACACACGAAACATGAGAATCGTGTTTAGCCGCCATAAAACAGACTCCAAGCCGCACCAACCACGGAACGCGAGGAAAGGCGCCGTCATGACCCCACCGCCGGCAAGCATTCGTCCGTTCATTACTGGTCGTCAAAAAATATCAGTTGTTTCTAGTGGAGGAAAAAGAATTCCCTTAACCTACACCAAGCACAGGAAGCGCGGCAAGGCACAGACATGACCCCAAAACCAGTCACAATCAACTTAATCGATACTAGATGTGTAATTTTCTAGTCAGTCACTCATCAGTTCGTCCTAATGGAGTAAATCGGATATAACTATTACATGAGTTAATTTATTACGCTTAGCCTTCACCACCAAGCACAGGACGAGCGGAAAGGCACCCATGCAGTAGCGGCCGGCATAAACCTATTCAATACTATATCACTAAATCTTACTCTAATCGCTCATCAGGCAGTCGTAATAGATAAATTATAGTATAATCGTTACATGACTACGCTTATGGCCCTTCCATCTACAACGGGAAGGGAAAAACATCGTCATAACCCTATAGCACCGGACAGCATTCATTTATTTTGTACTTAACACCTCTCTCCTTTACTTATTTAACTTATTCGCTTATAAATTGATTCTAACGGAGTAAATCGGGTGGAGCTGCGTTGGGTGACTGATTACATTTATTAACCTCTTGATAAGAATAAGCGCCACGATTAAATTGATGAAATCCTGTAATGACGTGCGTTTACAATATTATGAGATTCATGCCGTGATACTAAAACGTTTAAGAGATAGATGTGTAAATTAAATTCCCACAATGACTGCTTTCTAGTAGTTTTCCTAATGTTCGCACGCTCTTATGAGACTTAGACAATATAATGTTGCCGCCGTGATATTAAAACTGTTAAGTGGTAGGTATGTGGACAAAATTTGATGCCGTGGTACAGTGAAACCATGCACGCTTTTGGGGTCCGAGGGGTCTCCAAGCGCATGGGTTGGAATCCTGTCCACGGTCCGAGTGTAGGTTCGGCTTCCTCATTCGAGGCAACGGTTTCCCTACTGGGTGGGCTTTGAGATAGGAGGTAACCCCAAAAAAGTATCCCCTTTAGCCCATAAATTCCCGGTTAAAGCCCACATGGTATAAATAAAAAAAAAAGTCTTAAGTGGAAGGTATGAGGGTAAGATTTATACATGGATTGGCTTCCTGTAGCTTTCCTCATATTCTTACTCTCTTGTGAGACTCGATATTAAGTTAACTCCGTGATATTGAAAGGAATAAGAGTAGGTAAGGTAATTTCAGTAAAATTAATACATGAACTGGCTTCCCCTCATATTCGCACGCTCTTAGGACACTTGACTGACTTTCATTTGTATATGGACTGCGTTACTAAAGCCTCTCTTGCACTCCGCTCCTATGTATGAAACTACATTGCAAGACACTAAAGGCGAGTCTAAATCTGCACCGCAAATACAGGAAGGCTGGTACCCTTTAACTCACACATCAACTACCCCCCGAGTGTTTCATGCTAGCCACTCACCATG
This sequence comes from Portunus trituberculatus, assembly GCF_017591435.1. Lineage (NCBI taxonomy): Eukaryota > Metazoa > Arthropoda > Malacostraca > Decapoda > Portunidae > Portunus > Portunus trituberculatus. The sequence goes on from NC_059292.1 coordinate 35,154,197, forward strand.
CCTGTTGCGCGGGAGTGGGTCAGAGCGGTAATAAACTGCTTCACCTACATTGCTAGTTGTAAATGAATGGCAATGCGCTACTGGGGTTGCAGCATAGGTAGCCAGAACGAGATTTGTGGCCATGCAGATACCAAGGGTTGTGTCTTACGCTGAATGGTATAGAAGCAAGTTTTAGTGTGCTACATTACTCCATCTAAATTTTTACTGCTGGTATGTGTGTATTGGAAGGTTTAGCGTTTACCAATATCAACATTTTTACTAGCATCGTTTTTCTTTCGTGTTTAGGATAAGATATTGGATTTTACGTGCGCATGCATGAAGTTTTTGTTGTCGTTCTCGTCGTAGTTGCTGTTATGTGTTCTGTAAAGTGTAAATACAGTGTTTTTTTCTTTGGATTATATTATGTAACGTTATAATTTATAGTCAATAAATGATTTGTCCATCTACCTATCTATGTGATGGAAAATACTGTCTGTCTCTCGTATATCAATATCAAAGGTTTCGCGTATACACCGCCTCCCTTGCCCACTACTGTGTACTGTACGTGTGAAGCAAGGGCCCGTATTCTCAAACACTTCTGTCCGTCATCTGTACATTTCAAAAGGCTTTATTTAAGTTTACATGACTTTTTAAGGTATTTTTACTTTTCTAGAGGCAAACTGACAAGATTCCTGCATTATTAACTGAAGAAACTTATTTGAAAACCCCGATAATCATCTCCATAGCCTTGGAAAAAGCTGTGGTGAGAGACAAGAGCGTTTCTGAATACGGACCAAGGTTCCCTGACGTGCTGCCTGGTATAAAAACAAGGGCGGCTCATGCACACTACCACTCCTAACTACTGTGGTGCATGTGTGAAGGAACGTTATGTCTCGCACCACCTGGTATAGATGGGTGGAAGTCTCGTACACACCACCTCCCTTAACCTTCTATTTCCACTGTTGCTGAGGATTTACTGTGTAACCTTTTCATGCTAAAAATTCCCTCGTCTTGCTTTGCACAATCTAACTACACACGCTATCTTCAACTTTCCCGGAATAGACAGACACGATCGATACAATGTCACATCAGACACAACCTAATACATAACCAAACAAATATATGTATGCTGAAAAACAAACAAATAAATCACTGGTCCTGCTTTACATTATTGTATATACACGATACCTACAACTTCCTATAACAAACACACACACACACACAAACACACACACACACACACACACACACACACACACACACACACACACACACACACATTATATAGTATCGGAAACTATTAAAACTTTACGAAACAAATAAGCGTGCGCTAAGAATTCACTCGTCTTAGTTTCCACTACCTAACTATGCACGTTATCTTTAACTTCCCGGAAGAGACCGATATCTGATTGACATAATGTGATACCAGAGACAGTTTATTACTTCACGAGAAAAAGATACATGCATGTTAGCAACACAGACCGGTCTAACCACAGGAAACATCGCTTATCAAGGAGTCATGGAAAGACGAGAAGTAAACACAATCCTGGACATTGTAAGACATTTTGAGCAGTATCAAGATAACGAGTCTGCATTAGGAATCTTCGTTTTGTATTCCCTGGAGAACATCTGAGCTTGTCTCCCTCATACATATAACAAGTCAAGGTCTCCAGTCTACAGAACAAGCCTCGGTAGCTCTCCAGCTAGCGAAACATTAATGCATCGCGGAAACACTTGCTTGGATGGAGATACAAGGACGTAACTATCACTCCGGTATTCTCAAACACTTGTATTCTTGTAAGGATTATATTCAAAGGGAACAGAGATAATTAATTTTTCTTTCTTTATATTTTACACACTCATGCTACAGAAACACCAGCACAGATGAAGATAAAAGCACGTAACTTTTAGCCCGCTTATAAACACTTGTATTCTCAGCGGGACTATATTCGAAGGGCACAAAGTTAATCAGTCAGTTTTTTTTTTTTTCCAAGTGTTTCTCCCTATCGCTGATGCAGAATCCTTGTTAAACACACAGATGAAGATACAAGAAAGTTGCTTTTAGTCTCATTAGAAACATTGCAGATTCTCATCAGAACTCTATTTCAAAGATAACATGGATAATCAATCAACTTCTCGTGAGTGTTTCTCCCGCTAATGATACTCCAATTATAATCATAAAAACACACCTGAACACCATTAAATATTTCGAGCGCACAATTTGTTCAAGACCATCAGAGACGATCAGTCAAGTTTTCATGAAAATTTTTCCCTGTTCATGATACAGAATTCTTATTAAGCCACACCTTGAATCATGACATCATCCCGGGAAACCCTCAATAACGTCCACTATAGGCTGCTGAGGAATAATAAAGACACCAGACGGAACACTTTTTGAATACTGTCCATGAAAAACCTGCAATAACTTCTACTACAGGTGTTAAGAAGTACTAAAAAGACATCACACGACAAACTCGGCTAATACAATCCTTGAAACGACTCTACAGCGCTAATGACATCTAGTAACAGTATGTATGTTGATGTTCCCTCCTGCTAGGGCCTGCCCGCCTCCACCACTACCGTCGCAGCCCCACCCAGGTACATGCGTGTGAGTAAACTTGTTAATTGACTTCACTAACCTTGCTTCGCAACTGCGGTGCGTCTCTCACAACTTCCTTCACATGTGATGCAGTATTTTTCATCTTGCAATTTCTCTTTTTCAGGTTCTCATATCAAAGAGTAATGTTCTGTTTTTTAAGTTTGTCTGATTCCTTTTTTTTTTTATCCTTAATTCTGTTTAACTCTTCGCTGATCTGCTTATACTACTTACAAAAACAGACTATTGTGCGACTCTGAACAGCACAGAGGAGTTCACGCTGAGGGAAAAACGACAAATACAATAGAAGAAAAGAGACTGCGGTAAGTCAGATCAAGACTACACCAACGACAGTAATATTTTTTGACGGCACAATAAAAGAAAAATAAATAAATAAAAAAAAAAAAATCGGAGAGAAGTCTGTTTTTCCTGCTAAGCGTCACACTCACTGAAATTTAGTATAAACTTAAATAAACTCCTGATTCACTACCCACGGACAAAATATAGGAAAAATCACACTTTCTTTTCCTCCTAAGCGTCACACTCTCAGTTACTCACTACAGCTACGAGTATTACTATAAACTCTTTTACTCGCTCTCTCTCCATTGCTCTCTAAAATAAACCTCTCTTTCTTTTCACTGGGCATCACACACTGTATATCTCAGTACTATGGTCTTAACTTCCGCTTTCATTTGGTAAACGATGCAAATAACCTCTAATGATGTTATTTCCCCTCACTAAGGGTCATACGTGATGTTATTTCCCCTCACTAAGCGTCACACGTGTACTGTAAATGTTAACATACATCAATTCTTACTAAGCTCTCTAATAGTTCTCTAATCAAATTAAGAGCATCATGAAATACACACTTCTAACACAGATCTTTCTCCTCTTCCTTACTAAGCATCTCGCTGTAACTTACAAACTCATTACTCTCTCTCTCTCTCTCTCTCTCTCTCTCTCTGAAGACGTTGCACACACACACACACACACACACACACACACACACACACACACACACACACACACCACAAACGACCACAGTAAACGGCCAAGACAAATTGGCAACACTGCATGACCATTTTCTTAACGCATTTCTACTCCCGCTAGACGTCCCTTCAGTGACAGGGAGGAGACAACAGTCATTAAGACGCGTCAAGGGAGACGAATGAGATAAAAGACTGAAGTACGTATTGCTTGGTGAGAGAGAGAGAGAGAGAGAGAGAGAGAGAGAGAGAGTGGTAAAAGTTTTAATCCTACCATGGAACACGCACAAACTAGGTGACTGTTAAGACGAGGATGAAGATATTAAAGGAAACCCGCCAGGTTACACCAGACTTCTTAATCACTAGCAACTTGCAGGCCGGGGCGCGCTCTCCTCCCCTTTTCCCTCACATCTATCCTCCCCTACCACTTCCCATTACTATTACTCTTGTTAACTACAAATCACCTCTTTTGCCATTCAGTAATAATCACTTAACCTCACCCGATCTTTGCCTGTTACTGATTTTTTTTCCTCCTTGAGTACTGAGTTGTCGTTCGTAAAAAGCAAAAGGTGTGTGTGTGTGTGTGTGTGTGTGTGTGTGTGTGTGTGTGTGTGTGTGTGTGTGTGTGTGTGTGTGTGTGTGTGTGTGTGTGTGTGTGTGTGTGTGTGTGTGTGTAAAGGTGACATATTCAGTGAAGCTTTAGAATTATGCCCTTTATTTATTGACTGATTGATTTTTAGAGAAAGTGTTTCGTGTAACTCAGGTGAAATAATGCTTGCTTACTCGTGTTCATTATTTAACTACAATTTCTTAGCGTCCTCGTCTTATACAAATTTACACTTTAACCGGGGAAGTAATCGATATTCAGTAAAAGTTTATTATTACGTCTTTCAATTTTATGTATTCAATTTTTGTTTTGTGAATCCTTCGTAGCTATGCTCAGATGAAATCATAAATGTCACAAGCAATCGACGGAATAGTGGTTCCTCATGGGTAGGTATTGCCTCGGCCCAGGCACTGCCGTGTAACGCGAGGCACTCTGACGGAGGCACCATCAAAGAGTCTCCCTAAGTGACGCTTAGCCTGATGCATAAAGCAAGATCTTCCTCCTCGCCTTGCTACTGTCCCTCCTCTGCCTGCAAGTCATCCTGTGCTAGACTTGTGCTACTTCCATAACTACGTTCTAAGCTGATGTCCCAACACTGATGGATGAGGCAAGTCCTCTCTTCAGTCCTCAGTCTTCAGCCATCACGGTTAACACTCCCTCAATCGAGAACACTGTCCTACCAAACACTGCCGTAACAAACACTACCCCACCAAATTCTATACTACTAAATCAGTTACACCAAAATACTGCATCACCAATCTGCTCAACCAAACTCTGTCTTAGGAAACACTGCTATCAAAATTGGCTCACTAAATACCAATTCTTCAAGCAATATCTCACCAACTCGGCCCTACAAAACTCTGCCTCAACAACTGCCCAATCAAACACTCTAAAGCAGCCTCCCACCACGCCCACACATCTACCGAATCATGTCTAAGTTCCTCGTCTCGTCCAAGAATTATTGTAGTGACATACAGAACGCAGTAAAAAAAAAAAGGAGCAATACTAATAATCACTATCTGTTCTATATTGACCGACTATCTCTAATTGATAACAAGCGGATATCAAGTTATCCATAAACATGATGCTTTTTATTTCATAAGGAAAAGCAAAAAATAATCATGATAACGGCAAAGACAAGGACAAAGATATTTATAAATAAAAAAAAAAAATCTAGAACACACAAAAATAATGTCCCATAAATTACGTTGTTTTTTTTTCACCAAGCCAACTGCCACTCCCTAAAAGCGGTTGACGTAGAGGTAGAGACAAAAAATGTACGGCACGACTGGCTCAAGGCTGTGGTTACATTAAATTCAAGTTGAGGCTGGTCAGTAACAGGAGCCTTCCCTACCACAACAATCAAGGAGTGTGTGTGTGTGTGTGTGTGTGTGTGTGTGTGTGTGTGTGTGTGTGTGTGTGTGTGTGTGTGTGTGTGTGTGTGTGTTTCACATAGTTATAGTAATTATATAATATACAGATACACTCTTCTCTCATCTTCGTATATATATATATATATATATATATATATATATATATATATATATATATATATATATATATATATATATATATTTCAGCATCTTTATTTTCTTCTAATAGATACAATATACACTCTCAAACGCGCAGAGAGAGAGAGAAAGAGAGAGAGAGAGAGAGAGAGAGAGAGAGAGAGAGAGAGAGAGAGAGAGAGAGAGAGAGAGAGAGAGACTAATTACTGCCGCTTCCTCATCCTACATTACTTATATACACTCAAACAACTCTTTCACGTATAACAAACACGTAACCAACACACAACTAACAACAAGCAGCAAAGAAAACGCAAGGAAAAACAAGAACCAGCGATCATGCACAGGCAGGTGTGATAGGGCTGAGCGGAGGTAAGTATCGCCCACCGCCTAGACAGGTGAGCACTGCCATGGCACACAGGCACTGTAGCCATGCGCCCCCTGCAGCGCTCCCTCCCTCCCTCCCCCTTCCCGCTTTAATATCAGCCTCCAAGGTCACGGGAAGTTAAGTTTTACAGCGGAGTATGGAATGGTTTTCTATGTATCTCTCGCTCGTCAATGTCTCCGTGCCTATATCACGCCTCTCATTCCTGCCAGCATCACAATTCTTGAGGAAAACTTACTGGGCGGAAGCGCAAGTGGCCACCGTTGTGTGTGCTTGCTTACCTCGAAAACTTCTGATCTCCTCCCATATCGGCTGTTGACGTGCTGGGCTCCGGGTCCAGCTGGCCTGAGGTGTTACTCTTGTCAGTGCTAGCACCACCACCACCACCACCACCACTGCATTGGTCTGCACCCTTGAGATGAGTACTACCTTCCGAGTGTCCCTTAACCAAACTCATCACTACAGCTTCATTTGTAACACTTCATCACTTCACAGCAACAAACTTCGGACGGGGCCGAGAAATGATCTTCTGCGCAGCACTGGAATTAGTGGACAGTCTTTATATCCATCGGTAGACGGTTCCTAGACAACAGTACGTGTAGGTAAAGAGGCGCAAGGAAGAGAGAAAACTACACATGCTTCGTAGCCGCTGGTCCTACCTCAACTAACCTAGTGCCGTGCGGCTGCTGGTAGCCTCGTGACATCACATGCTACACCACTACATTTTTCGCGGCGTTTTACTTTCGCTGCAGGCGCCTACGCTCCACCTTCAATATTACACTGCTTTCACCTCATTCCCCTCATTCTCCTCCAAGCCTGTGATACTCTTTTTAGCTGTCCTGGTGGTTGAGTGCGTTGTGTCGGGTTATATTGAATTTGACAGAACATCAGTCTCTATATTGTTGTAAAATGCGCATGTGCGAGATCTTCGTTTGGTCTAAACTGTGTTGGCATAAATGACAGCGGGACCAGTTTTAACGGAGAGAATGGTGCACGATTAAAACGCCTGAGCAATGACACAACAGCTACCTCCCGATCATCGGACAGGGCAGAGTTTGGTTACTTATTGCAGAGAATTAAAGTGAAGGCGGCAATTGGAGCCTGGACTGAGAGACGAGTAAGTGCGGCGCTCTACGCTTACACGACTTCTAGTGTTGAGCGAGACAGGCACAACCCACAGAGAGAGAGAGAGAGAGAGAGAGAGAGAGAGAGAGAGAGAGAGAGAGATGCACACTGCACACCACCTCATTCTATCGCGCATTTTCACTCTTCCCTCTGCCCCGCCCCTCCCGGCCCCGCCCCGTCCCGCCCCGCCACGTCCCGCCGCCTGCCGCCTGCCCCACTCTCGCTATGCTGAGCCAAGAACCAAGCTGCCGAGTGCCAGGTACCAACCAGGCCCCCGGCACCACTATTTCTGGGACCCACTTTCCTTCCCCACATGATTTAATGCTGGACACTGACTACGCGAAGAAGGCTGAGGTGCTGGTGGTGGTGGGGGTGATGATTGTGCTGGTGGTGATGTTAGGCAAGGCTATAAGGAATCGTGTTGGTGGTGAGTGGCAAGGAGTGGTGATGGTGGTGGAGGTGGTGGTGGTGGTGGAGATAGGGGAGGTGGTAAGAAGGGGAAGGGGGGAGTGGAGAGAAAGATGCAGTGATGGTTTTGGTGCGGGAGGTTATGGAGAGAGAGAGAGAGAGAGAGAGAGAGAGAGAGAGAGAGAGAGAGAGATGGGGTGGGAGGGTCAGGGTCGCAGGAGTGGCGGGAGAGGCGATGGCAAGGGGTAGGTCAGGGAGTGAGAGAGAGGCAGCGGTGCAGAATTAAAGAGAATTGAGGGAAATGTACGTAACTTACATTGCTTGATAATGCTGAAAAAAAGGCTGAATACGAACTGACAGACACTGACTACACACACACACACACACACACACACACACACCGCGTAGTATAGTGGTTAGCACGCTCGACTCACAATCGAGAGGGCCGGGTTCGAGTCCCGGTAAGCGGCGAGGCAAATGAGCAAGCCTCTTAATGTGTGGCCCCTGTTCACCTAGCAATAAGTAGGTACGGGATGTAACTCGAGGGATTGTGGCCTCGCTTTCCCGGTGTGTGGAGTGTGCTGTGGTCTCAGTCCTACCCGAAGATCGGTCTATGAGCTCTGAGCTCGCTCCGTAATGAGGAAGACTGGCTGGGTGACCAGCAGACGACCGAAGTGAATTACACATACCTCCCCCTAACCTAGGTCAAGCCAGCTGATTTTGGGGTTCCTCTTCCACACTGTTGCCAAGTCAAATGCATACATTCATGACTGCAAAAAGTAAACTCCTCAATGCGGGCCGAGAGAAAAGAGGCTTAGTGTTCAATGCATTGGGGTTGTGCATTTTCCTTCCTGTGAGATTTGATCTGGAGGGAGGAGAGGTTAAAGAGGAAGAAAGAGAGGAGGCCGAGGGAGAGAGAACCGGCGCTGCGAGGTGGCCGGCGCGACTGTCTCGTTCCTAGTACATCCTCTTTATAGATCGTAGTGCACGGTTGTCAGGAGGAAAGGAGTAGAAGAGTGGAGTGGAGGTGGAGTAGAGGAGGGAGAGGACCAGGCACGGATGAGATGCTAGTATTGGACGTAGGCAAGAAAGGTGATAATGAGGAGTGGGGCTCGACGAGTGGACTAAGGATGATGATGACGATGATGACGATGATGATGATGATGATGGTGATGATGATGATTACGATAATAATAATAACCATAACAACAACTGTAACAATAACCATAACAATAACTATAACAATAACCATAATAACAACAACAATAACACCCATAACCATAACGAGTACAACAACAACAACAACAACAACAACAACAACCACGCACACAACCATAACAACCAGAAAAAACTTCCCTTTCCCTTCCCTTCTCTTCCTTCAATTTCCCTAATCCAACTCCAATGTTTGTTTATTTTTCCAAACTCTTCCTGGTACTGTGCGAAACAAAACTTTCTAATGGACATCTTTACGACCATGGCAACCAGGTCACGGTAGTCGGGCTGATGACGAGGAAGGACGGGAGAATGATGAACTTGACAACTCAACTCCTTCACGATGAGGAGAGAAGAGCGAGAGGGGAAAAGTGGAAAGAATAGGAGGAGGAGGAGGAGGAGGAGGAGGAGGAGGAGGAGGAGGAGGAGGAGGAGGAGGAGGAGGAGGAGGAGGAGGAGGAGGAGGAGGAGGAGGAGGAGGAGGAGGAGGAGGAGGAGGAAAAGGAGAGAGAGAGAGAGAGAGAGAGAGAGAGAGAGAGAGAGAGAGAGAGAGAGAGAGAGAGAGAGAGAGAGTACCCAGCGGTCCACAGACAAGGAACCTAGTGTGGTGGCTTAAAGGGGAAGGAGCCGTGACCAGGATTACGTAACGGAAGCCAAACCGAGGCGTGAGGGCGGGGGGCTGAGGAGGGACGGGAGTCAGGCGGGATGGGGCTGATCTAAGGTGGGCCTACTCCTCTCAACTTGACCCATATTGCGGTGCGGGTCCAGAACCAAAGAGCTGTACTGGAGGAGTTTGAAGGAGGAGTCTTGAGAGGACTTTCGATTTACTAAAGACTACCGAGTTGAGTTCTCGCTTCAAGAAGGTACTGTGAGCCGAGCCACGCCACTTCACACGCTAGCGACGCCACAGACTCCTACCTGGCTGGGTTAGTATGGCTTCGTGATATATAGGGAGGTGTTCACTCACTCCACTGTTCACCTGCACGTCACTCACTCCATGCCTCGCGTCTGCTTGTATAGACACTGGGAGTACCTTTATTTCATTTTAACGATTAAATTCCGTGGCTGTTAGTAGTAATATGACAATTTTATGCTTTTTTTCTTGAATTAATGTGTACACTATTTTTCTAACTAATGATAAAACTAAATGCTGAACATGTTATATGAACGTAACAGGTCTTTATTTCCTCGTAGCAATAAAAGTTTGTGGCTACTAGTAACAATAAGACACTTAATGCTTCTTATTGTGTGAATGTACTGTACACGATTCTTCTAAGCAATAATACGTCTGCTGGATAGTTTGTAAGCACTTGGCGTATCTATGTTTCCTCTGACTCTAAGGCTACTGGTGACAATATGACTTGGTAATTTTATGTCAGTTAATATACACAATCTTTCAAAACAACAAAATCAAATGCTCTTATCTGTAATGGTTTATTGGTGAGTGGCGTCTTTCAAAACTATTCCAACACTGCACTGCACCAATCAATTTATCATGAGGAAGAACTGGGAACATTCTAAAGGTTAAGCTATTCACGGACAGCTTCGAAGGCCCAACAACAATTGACCAGAATAAGAAAAAAAAAATAAATAAATAAAATAAATAAATAAACAAATGAATAAAAATACAAATTAGCAGATATAATCACATGAATCGCTAGAGATGATTTTCAACCTCATAATATTATAGAAAAAAAAGTATTACCATAAACTCCTTAACGATCTCTGGTGATACCCATAATTGAATTGTAATGATACCTAATTGAAGCTAACACAATCTGACGCGTTACTTTATTGACTGATGAAGGCAATATCATTTAAAGTTCACTTATTCATGTGCATTTTTTCCCCTCGTTAATCTCTTGGCGGTGTGTAGTGAAGAGTGGAGTTTGGGCATATTACCAAGACCAGTTTAGGGAACACTTGGAAATATCAATAGATAACTCAGCTGTGTGTCTAGCGATGGATTACTTTGTCGCCTTGCTAATATACTACGTGTGAATGTGGTCAGGATGAATTCTCCTCATTTCCCCCGCCCCCCCCCCTCTCTCTCTCTCTCTCTCTCTCTCTCTTGAAGGAAGGGAGAAAAAGGAATCAATTTATAATAATAGAAGAAGAAGAAGAAGAAGAAGAAGAAGAAGAAGAAGAAGAAGAAGAAGAAGAAGAAGAAGAAGAAGAAGAAGAAGAAGAAGAAGAAGAAGAAGAAGAAGAAGAAGAAGAAGAAGAAGAAGAAGAAGAAGAAGAAGAAGAAGAAGAAGAAGAAGAAGAAGAAGAAGAAGAAGAAGAAGAAGAAGAAGAAGAAGAAGAAGAAGAAGAAGAAGAAGAAGAAGAAGAAGAAGAAGAAGAAGAAGAAGAAGAAGAAGAAGAAGAAGAAGAAGAAGAAGAAGAAGAAGAAGAAGAAGAAGAAGAAGAAGAAGAAGAAGAAGAAGGAAAAAAAGGAAAAAAACTTACTACTACTACTACTATTACTACTACTACTACTACTACTACTAAGTACTATAGATATAAATAATACCCAAAAGAAGAACAACAACAACATCGACAATAATAACAATAATGATAATGATAATAACAACAACAACAAAGACATGAAAGGCAAGATCACTATGAACAAAAAAGTAGAACTGTAACTTAACCTTTGTTGTGGTGCTGCTGTGGGTGTTGTCAGTGGTAGTGAAGGCTATGGCAGTCAAGGAGGAGGAGGAGGAGGAGGAGGAGGAGGAGGAGGAGGAGGAGGAGGAGGAGGAGGAGGAGGAGGAGGAGGAGGAGGAGGAGGAGGAGGAGGAGGAGGAGGAGGAGGAAGAAGAAGAAGAAGAAAAGGAGGAGAAGGAAGGAGGAGAATGAGAAGGAAAAGGAGGAGAAGGAGAAGGAGAAAGAGGATGAAGAGAGGAGAAGGAGGAGGAAGAGGATGAAGAGAGGAGAGGAGGAGGAGGAGAAGAGTGGAGGGGAAAAAGAAAGAGGAGAAGGAGAAGAGAAGAAAGAAAAGAAACAACAACAACAAAAAGCAACAAGAAGAGAAGGTAAAAGAAGAATAGAAAAAAAAAAATAACAGGAGGAGGAGCTCTTGAGTTGCCTGGCTTCTGTGACGGGTGACAGGTGTGTGTGTGTGTGTGTGTGTGTGTGTGTGTGTGTGTGTGTGTGTGTGTGTGTGTGTGTGTGTGTGTGTGTGTGTGTGTGTGTGTGTGTGTGTGTGTGTGTGACCCCAGAGAGAGACCCCAGAGAGAGAGAGAGAGAGAGAGAGAGAGAGAGAGAGAGAGAGAGAGAGAGAGAGAGAGAGAGAGAGAGAGAGAGAGAGAGAGAGAGAGAGAGAGAGCACACACACACACACACACACACACACACACACACACACACACACACACACACACACACACACACACCATATTTCTTCCTCCTAAAACAAGCACCATTTATGTAAACAGGTAAAGTTTCGATTAGTTTTACCGTAAATTTCCTTTGTTCTTCGTCTTATCTTTATTTCATTCTCTCTCTCTCTCTCTCTCTCTCTCTCTCTCTCTCTCTCTCTCTGTTTTCTCTCAA
>NC_059292.1:35174042-35176542 GCF_017591435.1 Portunus trituberculatus
AACAGTTTTATGAGAGAATAAAGAATTTTCCCCTCCAACTTAAATCGTCACTTAGGATGCAAAGCTGTCAGTTTATTTATTCCCCAGGCTGTCAGCGGATCAGACGCCGTAAGATGGAGGACAAAAGAAATAAAATAAAATAAAAATAAATAAATGAAAAAAAAATCCAGCATCTCGCATTCCTAAAGGGCCTCGACGCCTTAACTACTAACAAGTTCTAGTGAAAGTTACGAGGCTTTCAAGGGCGTTTTATGATCCTAGCAATATATCAGCATGAATTCTACCTCGTTGCTAGCTAACAAAAATCATAAATGAATAAAGAAACGAGCCTGACTAATCCATCATCCATTTGGCTCTTGAAAAGCATTCCTTATATTTGAAAGAAGATAACCAGACAATTATAGGGGAGAAGGGAATAAGAGGCTCATTGTACAAGTGTAACTCTTATGTCCATTTACTTGTGGTCTGAATAGCACGAAATACTTGGTTCCACTTTAGGTCAGTTCAAGAGACGCAAGTGTTATCAGTCAATCATAAATATTAATAGAGTAGCTACCGGGGAACCAACACACACACACACACACACACACGAGAGAGAGAGAGAGAGAGAGAGAGAGAGAGAGAGAGAGAGAGAGAGAGAGAGAGAGAGAGAGAGAGAGAGAGAGAGAGAGAGAGAGAGAGAGAGAGAGAGAGAGAGAGAGAGAGAGTTTGCAATAACTTCCAAAATCGTCAAGGAAAAAAGGAACAAAGGAAAGTATGAACGAAAAAAATGTACCAACACACGAACGAACGAAGGTAAGGAAAAGGAAGGAATCAAGGAAGAAAGGAATGCAGGAAAAAAAAAGAAGGAAGGAAGGAAGGATGGAAAACAAGCAGACAAACAGAGAAAGAAGGAACGAACGAAAGAAGGAAGGAAGGGAGAAAAGAAGGAAGGAGGGCGGACAGACAGGCAGGCAGGCAAACATGACGGAAGCCAAGATGGAAGAAAGAAAGAAAGGAAAGGAAGGAAGATGAGTAGGAAAATATATTATGGAAACCAAGGAATGAATGAAGAAAGGAAGGAGGGCAGGAAGGAGATTACACCTGAATTCTTCATGTCATGGGTACAAAATGATATATAGCAAAAAAAAAAAAAAAAAAAAAAAGAAAAAAAAAATGGTGAACAGATAAAAAAAAGAGAGAAAAAAAACTTCTCTTCTCAGATATCAAAATCCAGACAAATGTAGGAGAATGGAGGAAGAGGAAGAGCTCATCCCGGTGCCTGGAGAGCAATGGCAGGAGGGACCCGCGGCTGTAGAAAACGGGGAAACGGATTATAAAAGAAAACTAGAAGCGGGTCATGGGTCAGCGAACTCCCTCCCACTGTATCGATTGCTCTATCACAAGGCATTAGATACAGATACCACTCCTACCACCCAACCTCTCTCTCTCTCTCTCTCTCTCTCTCTCTCTCTCTAGTTTCTATACCAGGACGAAAACGCACTATTCTATTTTTCTTTCTTAGTTTATCATCACTATTCTTATGGGATGTATCTATTTCAACACCCCCGCTCACTCTCTCTCTCTCTCTCTCTCTCTCTCTCTCTCTCTCTCTCTGGTTAAGAAGATGTTGTACCTTTTTCTTTTCTCTTTTTTCCACGTATGAGTAAAAACCAAAAAGAAGGAAAACTGAAGAGAAAGGATAAGAGATGTGAAAAAGTAATGTCAATAATGGAAAAAGTTATATGAATACTGAACGCTCTCTCTCTCTCTCTCTCTCTCTCTCTCTCTCTCTCTCTCTCTCTCTCTCTCGTTTTTTTTTTTCATTATCTTTTTATCATAATTTCCGTCCAGTGTGGAATATATTTAATGTCTTTTTTTCCTCTGTAGTTTTGTGCTGAAATGAGTTACATATTGAAGGACTTCCTGTGCGTGTTTGTGCCTGCATGTGTGTGTGTGTGTGTGTGTGTGTGTGTGTGTGTGTGTGTGTGTGTGTGTGTGTGTGTGTGTGTGTGTGTGTGTGTGTGTGTGTGTGCGTGTGTGTGTGTGTGTGTGTGGCGAAGGGGATCTTCGTATAAACAAAGTGATACCAACACCCTCTCTCCTCACACGCACAGAAATGTTACATGGTGTTGGTAAATACAAATTGTTTTCATCCAACAAAGAGAGAGAGAGAGAGAGAGAGAGAGAGAGAGAGAGAGAGAGAGAGAGAGAGAGAGAGAGAGAGAGAGAGAGAGAGAGAGAGAGAGAGAGAGAGAGAGAGAGAGAGAGAGAGAGAGAGAGAGAGAGAGTCAGACAGAGAGATTAACTAACAAACAATCAACACAGAAACCACTTACATAAAAACACACACACACACACACACACACACACACACACACACACACGACTAGAATAGACGAGATGAACGCAATAGGAAGAAAAAGGAACATAATACAGCAAACACAGCATCACTCATCACTTATAAAACCTCCTCTGAACAGCATTCCCTGTAACTATCACTATTTCAGCTAAGTAGCGG
>NC_059292.1:35186542-35246542 GCF_017591435.1 Portunus trituberculatus
TCTCGTTCCGAGTGACAACCAGCACACAGTCCTGCCCGTTCTGCACACTCAAGACGCCAATATGGCGATTCGCAGGCCGGCGTGGCCACCCTGTAAACCTACACCTGAAGTTGACGCTCCGGTATGCTCGCGTCGACACCTGCTTGCTTCTTGCCGACACTATACAGTTGTCTTCGCTGGAGGATTTCCAGTTTGTTTGGCCGAAACGCTGCGTCGTGCATGATGCAGCTCGCTTCATGTGCCGTCCTGTTTGGGGTGAACCAAGCTAGTGCGAGGGGCGCCGTGTAAATCCACCAATATCTTGAGAGAGTGGACTTCCTGTTGACGCCACCATCGTCGTCACAATACATATGCACGCACGCACGCGTGCGCGTACACACGCACGCGCGCACACACACACACACACACACACACACACACACACACACACACACATTCAAGCCTGCGTCCACACAGCACGATGAGAGGCGAACGCCCCACGATTGAGCATGGTTTGCACTTTTTTTTTTGCACGATAACCGACGAATCCCACCGCCCACGACAGCCGCCAGACAGTCACATGATAGTTGCGAGAAGGCCACACGATATTACTAAGATTACAAGGAGCATAGGACGGCCATCTAACGATATATCGTGTTGCTATCAATCATTTTTCACAATTCCAATACGACGCTAGCACGATGGTCACACGACCCACACGATAGAGATGATTTGTTACTCGAAGATACATCGATAACAATACGATGTTTAACGACAACAGACAACCACAGGACGACGCCTGAACGAATTGCAGAAATGCCGTCTGAGAAACGCGAGCGCGACTCGACCATTTTTTTTTTTTTTTCGAAATTCACGCCTATATATAAATTGTGGGCCCACACCTGGCCGTCACACTTCCACAGCAGCATCCACCAACATCACAACATCGTATCCCATTCAATATGGCCCTTCCCATGCCTCCTCACTCCCTACAGGACATGCCTGGCCACATGGCCTTTCCCTCGCCTCCCCAGCAGAACATCCCTGAGTACTACACGGATGAACTTGAAATGAATGATCTGCTGATCAAGATTCAACTTTATTTAACCCATCTGCTTGACACTGTCCAGCAACAAAAGAAGTAGAGAGATAGGCAGGCTCTCACGTGGTTTGTAAGGTCGTGGATTGCCCAGAGGAAACAGTATGGACACTACCACTCACTTCTGCCATACCTCCAAGAACATGACCCTGATTCCTACAGATACTACCTGCTGGTCAACCACGCCATGTTCAAAGAAATACTGTGGCGAATTACATTTCTAATAAGGGGAACCCAACGAAACCTTTATCGACTTATTTTCGTGTTTATCGTGTTATTATCGTCCAAGACTCGATTTCTAATAATGATTCACTCCGGTATAACGTTAATGTTGTGGTAGGTTCGTTATATCATCGTTCCATGATCGTCCAGCTTTCACTCGGTTATCGTACTATCATCCGGATTGTCGTGCAACTTTTGGACAGCCACGAATACGACGACCATGCTACGAATACAATGAATAGACACACGACAATCACACGAACGTACACCGATAGCAACATGATAGGTTTGTGACGTTTTTTGGACGATAAAATACAAAAAAATAAGGGATGCACTATTTTTTTCAGGATGAATCGGGAAAAAAGCACGACTAACACGATACGCCCTAGACTGTCACTCGATCTTTCATGACTCCAGAATGTTTTACACGATAGTTAGATTTCTTTATTTTTTCTGCAAGTCATGCTGATTCGTGGCACGGTCGCCTCACATCATGTTGTGTGGGGACGCGGCCTTCACTCACACTCTCTCTCTCTCTCTCTCTCTCTCTCAACGTATCTATCAACTAATCTATGTGTCTGTACTCGTTCATAAAAAAAAAAAAGGATGCCTTGAGTATATACGGCATAAAAGAAGAAGAAAGAAAAACATTAACGAAAGTGTAGCACGGAGAAAATGTAAAAATATTTATAAATATACAGAATCACAAAAAAACGTGTGTAATTTATTCCATTTTACGGAAGCAGCAACAGGAGCAGCAGCAGAACTAGCGCATGGAGACTGAAGCCTTATAGCGAGACAACAACAGTTAAAAAAATTAACATACCAAGGACAGATCACGAATACATTGCATTATACGTGCGGTATGCATATGTATGGCACTTATTAACTATTCCCGGCACTATCAAACTATAATGATCCCCCGGCTGTGCAAATAGCAAACATCGTTACCAAATCCACTGTTTACATACGAACATTATCTCCACTATGCTGATGACTCTACTCCACTCCAATTCCTCAGTCCGTTTTGTCAGACGAGTTCATCATGATCAGGAACATTCTATTTTTTTTTCTATATATAACTCTTTGATCTTAAGTATGTGCGAATGTGTGGCAATGTGACCTTAGCTACGAGTGTGTTGGTGATGAAAACGATAACCTTACCTAAGTACGCTGGTATTAACTGACCTTATTGAGGTGCATGTCCTAGTGTCAAATGAGCGTGGTAGCATTTAAGTGTAGGATTACGAACTCTAACGTTATCTAAGTGTGTGGTAATAAGAAAAGGAACTGTTTAAGTATGGTAGTGTGTGGAATATGAGCTTATAATTGTTATGGTGATGCGTGTGACTTTATTTAACCCCTTAGGTATCATGACGTGTTTTCATATTCATTCTGCTTACTATTTGGCGATTTTACACAGCTTCAGAAACTTATGTGGGGATCAAAATAGTGAAGACTCTGGCCTGGCCATTAATCTTCTGATCTCCATAGACCCTTCTAATGTAAATAAAATCATCTAATCATATCCATAACTCAAGGTAAAAATGCGTCCCAGTAATAAAGGGATTAAGTTTATGGTAGTATGAAATTTAACCTTACTCTTGTGCGGCAGTGTGAAATATATTAAATGAGTATGGTGATAACCACCTTAAGGGTGGTAGCGTGGACTCAGTGGTCTCAGTAGTGTGAATGGCAGAGGAGCGAGTGACCTTCATTCCCTCAGATACCAAGCTACTCTGCTGCTATTCAAATAAACATCTCCTCCTCTTCCTCCTCCTTCATTGTATGTATATTTACGAGCTTGACATTTAACAAACAAATTTCTGCCGCCCTACATACATGCATACAATCTACAGCCTTTTTTCTGTTCCTTCTTTCTCTCACTCCTGCGCATGTTGAACATAAGAACATAGGGAAATAATGGAAGCTGTAAGAAGTATAACCAGGTCTACACGTGGCAGTCCCTGTATGAAAAAAACTACCTTTTTCCACCTATCATCGCTATCAGTAAATTTGTTTAATTATCTTTTAAAGGCTTCTTAACAACTTGATTACCCCATTCACCCGTCACTCCATTTGAAAACAAATTCCTTCTTATCACTTTCTTGAACCTATGTTTTATCAAGTTTGAATCCATTATTTCTTGTTATGCCTTAATCACTGATCCTGAGAACTATGCTTAAGCCACCCTTGTTATATCCCCCACCATACCACTCCTATCAGGCTCCCTCTTATAACCAACGCCCAAAGAATATAAATATAAAAGCTATCTCATTTCGCAAGGAATACCATTCACTCCTTGTATCATATTAATCACTCTCCTTCGTACCAGTGTCAACCAACGACACTTTATGAAGACTTTCCTGCTTCCTTCCTGCCTCTATCTAACGACCACCAACGACCAAGCCAATTTTACGTGCGCAGAAAGGCCGCATAACCGTCGACACTCCAGTGGGACGGGGGGAAGGAGGGGTAAGAATAATTTTCTGTCTAGCCTGTATGTGTTTAAGAGAGAGAGAGAGAGAGAGAGAGAGAGAGAGAGAGAGAGAGAGAGAGAGAGAGAGAGAGAGAGAGAGAGAGAGAGAGAGAGAGAGAGAGAGAGAGAGAGAGAGAGAGAGAGAGAGAGAGAGAGAGAGAGAGAGAGAGAGAGAGGTTTCTCTGCAAAAATGGCATTTGATTACCTTATACTTTACTAACATCACTACCACTACACTTCCTAATCCGTTATGCCTTTTGATATCGGTAGTTTCTTTTTTTTTTTACGTTTTATCTTTTCGTATCTTCATAGGGTTTGTTTCATATAGCCTTGGTGTCACTTTCAAGGTTGTCTAAACTATCACCTGTGTCCTTACTTTGATCAGTTATATAATCGTAATTTTTCTTTCTACTGCTCTTTGCTTCTTTACTTAACCAAAAATGGTTAAACTAATTTTAATTTGGATCAAATATTTAAGCAAAATACAAAAATTGCACATTTTGTCACAAATTATCACAACTACAATTACTACCATCATTACTATCATCAACAGCAGTTTGTTGTTCCAGCGAGACTTTACATAGAGCAACTGTAGTAACTAGAAATGCAAGGCCCTTGAAATGTTCTTGGGTCTTGAGGTGATGTTACTGTCATGAGTTTGATCTACCTAGCGGACACCATTCATATATATCGCCTTCAGATGGATAGAACATAATAATAGTATTAATAATAATAATAATAATAATAATAATAATAATAATAATTATTATTATTATTATTATTATTATTATTACCATCACTATTTTATTAAAATGAGTAAATAAACAAATCAATAATAATAAATAAGTGAATATAATTAAATAAATAAATAACTCATCGGTGAGGCCACAAACGAAAACTTTCCAGGTGTGGTGGCGGTGACACACTATAATCTCCCTGCACACCTGACGACGCTCCCACCAGTAACAGCAGGATGGGACACCAGTGCCGGACGCTGATGTCCTTGTGTGAAAGGGGCCTTGGTGATTAGGCGTAGCATTATAGTTAGTATTATTATTATTATAGTGATAAGCAGACTCCTCCTTCTACAACTACTACCGCTTTCCCCGATGTTGAGAGTAGTAAAACACCCCATACAGTAGTAGTAGTAGTAGTAGTAGTAGTAGTAGTAGTAGTAGCAGTAGCAGTAGCAGTAGTACTAGTAGTAGAAGTAATAGCAGCAGCAATAGCACCACCACCACCAGTAGCAGCAGTAGCAGTAGCAGCATTTAAGTACGAAATGTCTACTGTTAATCGGTTATTTCAGGGCTAAAGCGGATCGATGATTCAGAGAAAGAAAAATCTAGCTTGGGAAGTGAGACCCATTTCCCAGCTGCACTTGAGAAAATAAATAAATAAAACAATTAACACAATAATTACTACCCTCACGCGGCAGCACAGCCACTGGCAATGTGCCACACTAGAATGCACGAGATACCCACAGCCTTGAAAAAAAATAAATAAAGAAAGAAATGACCTAAGAGGGTTTTTTCTTTTCCAGAAATATGTGATGTCAATGAAGACAGGGCGAACAGTCCCCAGCGATGGTTCTGTGTATTCTAATTGTACAGTACATACAAATGCACGCAATATTATAACAATAACTCAAGAAGTGATACAGCCAAGGTGGCGACAGGAGTAGACTCCTCGCCCAGCAGGTGATGGTTGTTGACGATGTCTCGACCTAGTTAGTTCGAACAGCTCCGCCGCAGCGTCACTACTGGTCGCCTCGTTTGGTTGTACAGGTGGTTTTGGTCAGTTGTCAATGACCAAATTACTTTTCTCATACTCTCACTCTATTTCGCTTCCCTACGTGAGGAATAGGGCAATAGTGTACCTACGTACATTTGACCACTGATTCCTGCCTTTAGAGTATAAACTAAGAAGTGTTGTTAGGATTTGACCCATGTGCTGTTTCATCATCCTGAAATTACCTGTATCAGATTGTACTCGTATGAATTGATTTAAGGGTCAATCAGGGTCGCCGAGTTCGAACATGCACTCATTTTTGCTGAATTGGCTCTTTTCTAAGATATTGGACATAATCAAATCTCTAAGGGTAACTTCTCCCGAACACACTAGAATTACTTTCACTATCTCTTATTTAGTTTTTATTCCTTAAAAAATATTTAGGACACCTAAATGACTTGGTCAGAGATCTAGCTGTGTCAAAAGAGGTGGCTGATAATTTCATAGTCTAAATAACATACTAAATATAGTTGTTTAAATATTTATGTACTAGTACCACGGTAATCCAATAAGAATAATTTATGTACAGATTCACAAATACGAGTAATGTATTTCAGCAAGATCTAAAAAATTAGAGCCAATTGGACAAAACTAGCGTCATTATCTAATTCAGTGGCTCCCATTTATCCCAGAAACAATCTCATCTAGCATGCTAGAACAAATGTATTGGCCAGTGATGACTGTAGTCAGAAGTCGATCAGTGCTTTGTCTCAGACTGGTTCTGCTACTTTTAATCATATTCCCTAAAGATAAATGAACAAAAGGTACTCCTGCTTTCTAGATGTTTACACATAACCTACCACCTCCTCTTCCTCTTAATTCTACAGTCACCATTATTTCTTCACACAGCACAGTCTCCACACACCACCACAATACCTTAATGTATCAGGTGTACTCACCATAATCCCGAGGAGGAAGCAGTGGCGAAGAAATTACGAAAAATCCAATGTTTAACACCGTTTCAAGATACTCGCGTCGCCATTCCTCTGAATCGAGCATTGGCTGTTGACTTCGATCAATGATTCCATGACTTCGACTTCGGATTACGATGACATTTTTTGTCTTGAACTATCTAATGTTAACTGTTTATTCTTTGATTCTGTTCATTACATTACTATTGCATTCATTAATTACTGATTGGCTTCAATGTGCATAGAAACCAATAGTAATTTAATTGGTTCTGTTGAATTTCAGCAATATTTTCATTTATATAGTAGGGGCAGACACGTATATGGCCATTATAATATTCATTAATATATTAAGGTAGTACAAATTAGCCCGTCAATCCTACACTGGCCCAGACAACTGAGACACTCCATACAGTCCATACACTCACACCCATGTCCGCCAGTAATGTAAAAGGGCAGTCTCGTGAACAATCCTACTACACCGCAATATAGATGTAGAAGACATAGCAGAACACTAAATAAATAGATAAAATGGTGTGAGAAAAACACAAAGAAATTTGTAATTGTATTCATTTTAAACATAAATCTATTTTCTTATGTACAATATCTTATCATACTCAGTTGCTGTAATAATATAGACTCCTTGCCATAACAAATTACCCAAAGACTAACTATCACCTAGTCACTAGCACAACACAAACTGGCGGCCAAGACTTGCCGCCAATCACTCTCCGGAAAAGCTCTGATCTAGATAAGGACTTCGAAGGAAAAATGTGGCCTACCTAAACACGGACTACAGACTACAGGGACAGGTAATAACAGACTTCGTTAACACAATTTCCACGTCCTCTGTCTGCCACACTCGCACTCTAAAGAAAGACTACTCCTTTTTTTCTTCTCAATCAAACAGTAAAATAGGGAAGTAGTATTACATTACTTTACTGGTTGGTGGCAAGATCTCCGGGAAGCTGTTTTAACAATGTGACTCCTACAGAAAGTTGTTCCAATAGTAAAGCCAGGAAAATTGATAACGATAAAGAATAATAACTGGAGTAATGACAATAATAATAGTAGTAACAATGAGAATAATGATAATGAAAAAAAAAATAAAAATAAATATTAATAATAATAATAATAATAATAATAATAATAATAATAATAATAATATACTATGTTCCATGATTCTGGAGTATAACTGAACATGAAGAAATCAACAACATTAATTACGAAAAAAGAATAGTAACCCAATGAGAAACAATAGTAACAATGATAACAATGAGAAACCTAGTAACACATCTTTCATCCATAGGTCAGGAGAACCAAACAAAGACTCATTCTGAGACATAAAGACAAAAAACTTAAAACTGTCGCGTTAACACTTCCGAGCGATGAAGGACGAGAGAACAACTGCCGTCAAAACTGCTTCTGTGACATTCTGCCTCAACCGATACAAAAATACCCATCGCCTATCAAGCAGCAACAACAATCATATGAAAAAATGAGAGTACCACTAGAAAATGAATAATCTTCACATGTAGTTGTAGATTGGGTGCACAGAGCAGTGGCCCTCCTGCATGTAGTAGTACTATCGCACAATACAAACTGGTCAGGTCTCTTATCAATACAGAAAGAAAGGACAGAAAAAATGTAGGAATCAAAATGTGTTTCACTCGAAGGGTTACAAACACAATAGTACGAGGAATCCGACGAGATAGAAGGTGAATACATACGTACGCTCTTCCAGGGAAACTGTAACTATGAGTCTCGGTTGTAAAGTGTCCAATTATACAAGTGCAAGAAAGGCAGTGCACAGAAACCAACAGTGAAAGTACAGGTCAAATCAAATGTGCTGTACTAAACTTGAACCTTTGCATTGACATTTTCCCAAAAATGGTGGAGCAGCAAGAGACACGGCAACCCAGCCCAGTGTGGTGCCACCTGTCAGTGCCACTGCCAGACAGGTTTTGTGACAGATGCACAGTCTGAGCATAGTATTTTGCTGTCTCCACTGATTTTGTGCATGCAAATTCTCTAAAAACATATGAACTAAAAGAATAGACCTCCCACTTTCACATACTTGTTATTCATTGCATTAACATGGAAGATTAACACCATGTGAAAAAAATAAAAAATAAAATAAATAAATAAAAACCATAACAGAGATATATATTGGTGCACATAAAACCATTGTACATTTGAAATGAAACTCAAAATAGGAATACAAAGTTTTCTACAGTTATAATTCTGAATATCACTTAGATATTACAATACACTTGCAAAAATATCTTCCTCACCCCGCCTCTGGTAGCATCAAGTTGCCCACCACACACTATAAAATTACCTACATTTCTTAAGACTTGGAATGGAGAATTTGAGGAAAGACTAGGATGAAAGTGGTTATCATAGGTAATAGTTCAGAGAGCAAATCAGTGTTTTTTTTTTTTTTTTTTTTTGCCCAAATAGTATTAACTTTATGAAAACATCAATATTCCATTTATGATTTCCAACTTAGATGTCCTACCCAAAATTATGCATAAAAATTTTATCATTAGCCCAAAAATTTCATTAATAAAAACAAGAAGGCATCAGTTAATAAAGTGCATAAAATAAAATAAAAAAAATACACATTTACCTCTTAGATAAGGAATTTCAGACCTGTCCCTGACAGCTAATTGATAATTCGTACTGATAAGCCATAATTCGATTAATCTCCAATTAATAATTCTGACTTCAAAAATCAAATAGAACTGACTACAAAATGTGATTGTCAAATTAAAGAAATCCAAATAATTAAAAAGTTAAGGTTAATATTTGTGTACTTCAAATAAATACAGAAAATTGAAACTAAACATACAAATACTAATATTATACTCTCTTTATTTGTATCAAACTTATTTTTCAGCCAAGTATTGAATGATGAATGAGTGGCAGGTGAGGGAAGGAAGCAGTGGGCCAGGTGGAGCAGCAGCAACAGCAGCTGTGAAAACATTCCTCAGTGTTTAGATCTGTCTGTCTCTCTGGTCAGGATGCCACACCACTGCCGGCAGCCGCCCGTCCACCCTTACGGCCGTGCACCATGACATGCACACTCATGATCATGACTCAGTGAGATATGTGTCAAATGGTTCTCTTTAACATTTAAGTAACCAGGTCAGCTGCTGTATACTATAAAATTGGTGTGGTCAAGAATCCTCTAATCACTAAGTTTCTAGCATTCTTCACCTCAGTTGTGAATCAATGTTTTCAGAGACTACTGGGTTTAAACTACTCTCTCTCTTGCCTTCTCTTGACTTATGGTTATCTAACTACAGACTGAGAAAACATTAGGAAGAGTCAAGTATAAACTGACAGTTTTTCTTGAACACAGACATTATTTGGCTAGATAAGAATCATAGGAATATAAATAGATCAAGGACCATATGAAACTTTGGTTCAGAAAATATTTCATTAATTATTAAATAAGGTAGTTGCTCAACACCTACACTTGTTAAGCAAGGAGATAGTTAACACTGGCAACAAGGAATTATTGGTTCCTTAAGTTTAGCTTTTCATAAATAAGTCTTAACTAACATGTTATATGGGTGGCCAAGAAGTGACGCTCACCACAAGTAATGCATACATATAAAAATTTGTATTTTGTACAAACCTATTGGCATTTTATATGACAAAATACTTATTGTGACACTATAGTAAGAACCACTGGCAGTAATCATAAGGATGACATCACTTAGTTCCTTCACTGTCCTTAACTTATTTGATTTTCAGTCCTGTTACTCAATCTCATAATATATTCAGTTTATAAATACTAATATATAAATATTTATATATATATGTATATATATGTATATTTATGTATATATCCTCCATCCATATATTCTTTCCCCTAATATAAACAAATAACTGTCTGGAATGTCTTCAAACATCCAGAAGCACTCAGTTTATTGGCCACAAGATAATCAGTGCATTCAGTTCAAATTTCTGCAATGAGTCATCCTCATCACCATCACATCCAACAGAGCCGGTGTTGGTGTCCCTCCACAGATAGCTGCCCGACCCATGCCCCTCCCCCAAAGCACACCCTCAGTAAGGGTTCTTCAGTAGCCTTTTTATTCGGTAATCATAGACCCGTCTGCAGAAGAACAGGAGGTCCGGGACCACACATCCAGGGGGCAGCCGATCCTTGCGGCAATACCCTTCCTCAGGATCAGGCACTGGGGTAGCCATGGGGTACACTCCTTCTTGGAAAAATCGGACCAAGCGTCTATACCTGTGGAATTGTATGGGTCCAATTCAATTCTAGTTGAAGCAACTATAAATATTTCATCACTTGATATATCTAGTGGCTTCAGAATACTAAGCATATAAAATACCAGACAATTAATACTTAAAGATGATTTGGAGGTGTATGAGTCAGCTACAATACATAATGATGACCTGGCTAAGAGTTTAGAGGCCCAAAGTTAGCCTTAAGCTGGGCTGACAACATGGTTTCGTTTCCTTTCATGCTGTGACGACCTTAAATCTGGCTAATCCCCCTCAGACCATTTTGGAAAACCTTCATCCAGTGGTAGACTGATACATGATGGTATTATATAATACCAGAACCTATTTCTCTTCCAGATCAAGACTGAGTAAAGGAAAAGTCTGTATTTTTTCAAGATAGAGAAATATTCAAACTCTGGGAGCTAATGGTCCCTATAAACACTAGAAATCTTAACAGCTATAAAAATATTCATGAAACTGAAGTTAAAATAACTCAGGCAACAGGAGGTTGAAGAAGCATGTATGAAGGTTTTGGAAGTAATCTATAAGGAAAACTGTTTATACACCAGATGGCAAAGACAAAATCCCAAACTTATCTCAATGTCAACACCCTTATTCAGGCAGCACTTTAATTTGCCATTTTTGATACATGAGTGTATGCCAGACACTGAAACCACAACTCCACTTGGAAGTAAGAGTAAATGGCCATCCCTACAACACAACTAACATACCTGCAGTACTCATTGAAGGTGAGGACATAGCAGCGGTCCTCAATGCACGCAACACTCAGGTGGTCCCGGTGCTTGGAGGCAAATATCTCATCAGGGAGGTCGTCTGGGCGCCGGCCCGAATCGGTGTGTTCCGGTCGGTAGTACCACAGTATGGACATCATCATGTCAGCTGCCAATACAAGCCAGTCACTAACATACCATGGTTCCAGAGGAATATCATGCCATCACAGGGATAATATGTGCCTTGACATATAATTTTGGATTCAAATGAAAAAAGATGTATTGACTTACAAGTTTCAGGGTCTTCCCACAGAGAGGCAATCTTAGCAACAAATGGGAGGTCTGTCTTCCGTGGGCCCGACCTCAGCAGCACACAGTCCCTCACCCGCACAATGTCGCCCTCCTTGTGGCGCATGGCTCTGTAGCACGTCCTATCCAGCTCCAGCTCATCATTCTTAAAAATCAAATAAGATTTAGTAGAAATTATAAAACATTATCTGTGCATCTATTTTATGTGGAAGCATCCCTGAGGCCATGGCCATGGGAAAACAAGCACCTCACCTCTACTAACATTTCTTACACACATGTATACCTTTAGCTCATCTTTCCATCTTCCAAGTAGCCTTACACTCCTATAGTGTTTACTCTCTTAAGATAATAATACCATCTCAGTGTACTATCTTAACAGACAACTTGCATTGCTTGCACTGGTGCTCATACCACATCTCTTAAACACACTCTCAATGCTTTTATCCTCCTGTTTTCTCATTAATTGATTTCAAGCATAATAAGAGGATTCACCTTTTTATGGCAGAAGATTGAACAATTTCCTTTACAATGTACAATACTTTACTTTTGATCCTCAACATTATTACAAATTTGGTTTAGATACTTCTAAAATTTCAGTTTTTTTGGCCATATTCTTTGAACAGAAAAAGTGTTTCAAAAATATAATCATGAAAAGTAGTGTAATACAAGATGTCTATTCACTTACTCGAAGCCAGATTTTTCCTTCAAAGGGCTCTCCTTCCCAAGACCAGTTGTGGACCCACCGAGGTTTCTTGGTAGCCTTTCCCTTGCCATGCATCACAGCACTCCTCCTCCGGGACCCAGCATTGATTGGCAGTGAGGGGCAGAAGAGGGGTGAACTGTTGGACTTTGGGGGATCCTCCTTGCTGCGTGATCTCTTGCGTCCTCCAGTGACCACTTCAGAGTCCACACTGGATGTGTCACTCTCGTTTATGTCCTCCTTCAAGTAGGAAAGTAGACTTTTCTTACGATTAAGTCTTCCATTAGGAGGAGATCGCCGTGAGGTAGCCTTGGTAGACTTTGCAGCTTTCTGTGATTTTGAGGTCTGGTTCTTCCCTGCAATGGAGGTCCTGCCGCCACCCTCAGCAGCACTGGTCTTTGTACTAGACGACGCCGCACTCTTCCCACCAACCGCAATGTTATCGCCACTCCTGCGTTTCACATTGTTATTTGAATTAGTTGATTTCTTGTCAGCCGCCTCTTTCGATTTTGATTTTGATGCAACTAAACTATTTTTGGGCACTCTTTGGTCACTCAGCAATCCAACGCTGGGCTTCTTCGTGTCACGCAAGACTTTAGTTGGCTTCAAGGTCTCTGTCACTCCCCCACCTTTAGAAGGAGAAGGCAGGTCAAATTTTTTGGGAATGGACCCACTTTTCAAAGGTATTTCATCAGGACCTTCCACAATTTTGGTCTTAAAATGGGAGACATCTTTTGGACACATTTTAAAAGAAGACATCTTTGTTGATCCTTTAGGAGACACTTTTTCAGTCTTGATTTTTGGTAAAACTTCTGTTTTAATGTTCATTGCTCCTGCAGGTTTTATGTCTGCTTTGGAATCTTCTGCTTGCTTAGAGAGTGAGGGAGAAATACTTGATGACTGCAAATTTTCTTTTTTCTTTTCTTCTGTGCGTGATCTCAAGATTTTACCACCTTGAGAATTTCCATCTGCAGGCTTATTCTTCTGCACCTCATTTTCATTTGTGTTCTGGAGAGTTTTAGAAGGAGAGTTGCTTTTTTTTGTTTCCTGGCTAAGTGGAGCACTAGAGTTTGGGGTTGATGTCTCTGAGGTGCTGCTGTCACTGCTTGTGTCTCTGGTCTTGGGAGGTCTGCCTCTTTTTCGGACTATAGGGGCTAAGTCCGTCTTTACATCTAAAAAATCAGATTCAAGTTCTTCTTTAGCAGAGTTGTTGTTATTGCTTATAACATTAGATGACAGTTCAAAAGATAATGAAGTACTTTGGCTTATAGGAACATTTCCCATGATATTTGGTTTCACATCTTTGGGCTTTTCCTCAGATTTAACCAATAATTTTGGGACATTGCTTGTGGAGGATGATTTGGGCTTGGCTAATGGAGCAGTGGCTGCTTTTGCAAGTGTCGGTGTTGGCAGTGTCTGACAGAGAAGATGGCGGGGCCCTGACCTCTGGTACCCTTGTTGTGGAGGATTGTTGTTGGTTGTACTTTTATTTCCTTCACTGTCCTTGTTTTGTGCAACATCAGTATGTACATTTAGTCTTGGCACATCTCTTACAACAGAGGTGATGCCTCCAGTCTGACTAGTAGGAGGTGGTGTAACAGAAGAACACACAACTGATGTGCTATTGCTGCAAGTTACACTTTTTGGATGAGAAAAAATTGGAGTCTGGTTGTGTCCCAGAGATGACAGAGATATGGAACTGGGTGTAAATGAGTTTAAATTGGTCCGCACCTCGCCAACACTGAGGCCTTGCACTTTGGACAACCCCTGAACACCTGCACTAGGCTTGTCCAAAGAGGGTGTTGCAGACATTTCATTCACACTTTTAGAGGCACAAGACACAACAGTGTCAGAAGTGATTCCTGGTTGCGTTGGACTCCAGTTTCTGCTTGACAAACAGCCCACGCTGGAGGAAGGAGGGGTGAGTGGAGTAGATATGGCAGTGCTTACAGATGCAGGAGGTTCTATTGTTTGTGCAGGAACTGAACAGTTAATTTTCCTCTTCTTTGCAGGAATACAATCCCTGATTATAACACCACTCTCATCCATTGGAGGCACTGAACAAGTGTTTTGCATCCCATCTTTATATAAATTCCCAAGAGCTTCTAGTGCTCTTCTTGGCTTTGTGGTCTGTGGCTCAGCAATGGTGAGGTCTATGGCATCTTTGATGTGTGAAAGAGATTTACCATCGTTCACTAAGGTCGCAGCTTTGGCAAAATGCTGCACACTCTGATTAGGAGAAACTTTGTGAAGGACTGCAACATTTTTGCATACATCACTTGGTGAAGATAAGCTGCAGTTGAGCTTTTCTTGAGTATCTTGGGAAGATTGTATTGTTGAAAGAGGTTTCTTTGGAATATCAGTGAGAGAAATTCTGGCTGTATCCTTCATGCTGGCCGGGGCGAGAATGGCTGTCGCACCAGTGGGGCTGCAGGCTGTCCCTGCAGGCACCCGAGGAACCCCCGACACCACTGCTGTGTTGATGTGGGTGGAGCCTGCCATGGGTTTGGGCACACCTGTTACAACAGCCATCATGATCTTGGATGATGTTTGGTGAGACTCCTGACCACTGGTGACTGCTGAGTGGGGCATGTGTGGGGAACTGATGGGAGCCTTCTGAGCACCAGACACACTAGAGGTTGTGAAGTGTGTGTTAACTACGTGAGGCTTAGCACCACTTACAACACTGTCCTGGGTGATTGCCTCAGTCTTTGCAGTTTGTTCCTGTAATTGACTTTCAGTTGTACTAACATCAGTGAGATTACCTGCACCTTGTGGTGGAAGAGATATTGCTTTGTTGCTTGGCAGAGATTGTGTCACAGTGTGATAATTGGTGGAGGCATGGGTGGTGGCAGTTCTGGCAGGGAGTGGTGCACACTGCACTGGTCTTACTTCAGGAGCTTTTGTACACTCAGAAGATGGTAAGATCTGGTATGAGCTTACAGCCACAGGAGCAACAGAAGGCTGAGGAACACCAGTAACTACTGCTGTGGTGACATTGGTGGTTGCTACACCAGTCTGAGGTACACCTGTGACTATGGCTGTGGTGCCGTGTGTCGAGGTGGCTGTGTGGTGAGGCACTCCAGCCACCACACCTGCTGTGACCTGTGTTGGGGTCACATAGGACTGAGGTTTGCTTGAGATGATAGTGGCTGTGGTCTGAGTGGGACTCAACATGGGCAGGGAAACCTGAGAGTTTGCTGACACAGTAGCTATTTGTGAAGGAGCTGTAGTTGTCTGAGGCAACACAGAAGTTCTGTCAGATGAAGACACGACTGGATGTGTCCTTCCAGTAACACCAGTTGTGACTGGCAGTGACAGGTTAACTGCAGTCTGAGGAATTCCAGAAACAATAGCAGTGGTACATGAAAGTGTCTCAGAGGAAGCAGCTGAGATAGGCTGTGGGGGCAATGCTGTCACTGACGACACCTCAGGGGTTGAAGTACTACAACTATTAGCTGTGGCTAACTGAGACACAGTACCAGACCCATAAGCAGAAGTGTGGTGTCGAGCAGGTACAGAAGGCTCAGAAATCCCAGAGGCAGTTGTGCTTGCTTGTGCTGGAACAGTGCTGGCCTGGGAGGCATGTGTGGCCCCAGGGGTGAGGGGCACAGTAACACTGATGGGTGCCATGGCCACCATGGTTGTGGCGGTGGTGAGTTGAGGCTGAGAGAGAGGCACAACGGGAGGCACTGGGGCAGGCACTGGTGGGGGGACACTGGGAGGAGGAGCATTGACTGTCTGCGATTCCTGGGGTGGGATCAGGGTGACGGTCTGCTGGGGCACGACAGCACCAAACACCTGGATGGTTGGCTGCGTGCCAGTGGTCATGACGGTGGTGAGGGGACCAGACTGGTACACAGAGGGTGCGCCACAGCCCTGTGAGGCGCTGTTGCTGGAGGGTTGAGGTGGTTGCTGGGTGGGACGATATGAATATGGATACCCGGCACCACTCCCCTGATCCAGTCCACTGCACTGATTTGAATTGCTTGAACCTTCTGACCCTCTACCATTTCTAGTAGGGGGCCAGGTATACACGTTTTTTGGATCCACTGGACAGCATATTGTACTCTGTGAGGAGGGTCCTGAAAAGAGAGTAGTGTCTTCATGAACACTTCTGGTTACGTCAGCTTGTTTGAAATATACATTAACTTCATTTATTTATGTGTATGTATGTTTTATATATATATATATATATATATATATATATATATATATATATATATATATATATATATATATATATATATATATATATATAAAGAGCAGCAGCATGCTTAAAACTTGGTCAAATACTCTAAGCTAAATACTGTTATAGCACATGACTGAAATGGTAAACCCAAACATATTAAGCATTAATCAAGTGTAACTAAGCACAAGCAATAAGCACAAGACAATCACAAACTATCCAAAGGCATGCTTTTTTCCTTACAGTCAAACAAACAAATGGGGCAAACCAAACACACCTATGAGGTTTATCTTAACAATCGTACCCGTGGGAGGATACGCGAAGACCGGAGTGTATTCCGTGTAGTGATATGTGGCGTACGCAGGGGGATGAGGACCGTTGGAGGTGGGAGGTGGGGGGGGCAGGGCAAGTGCCTGTGGAGGGCCCTGGGGAGGGGCGTTGGGCACACACAGGGTGTAGGAGGTGTAGCTCTCCTGAGAGTAGTGCATGCCTCCTGATGGCGGGGGAGGGTAAGAGTATTCAGCACTCGAGGCAGTCGGGGGGTACTGGCCCCCGGAGTATGTGGGAGGATAGAAGTGGTAAGTGGCTCCCCGAGGATAGTACTTGTCATAGGGTGCCACGTGTGGGGCAGGGGGAGGGGGAGGTGGGGGAGGAGGAGGGGCTGGGTGGTAACTGTAGGCATGGTATTGGTAAGGAGGAGAGTAAGGCTCGGAGCCAGACTGGCTGGGGGGAGCCTTGATGGGGAGAGGAGGAGAGGTGAGTCTTGGGGGAGAGGAGTAAGGGGGGGCCGCTGCCACTGGTGAACCTTTGGGAGCCTTGTAGGGGCCGGAGCCATCAGAGGTGGTGGCTGTGTAATTCGGTTTGACTGGCATGGGCCCACTCACTGGCTGGTAGCCTGCAAGGAAATGCAAGGCTGTCACCCAAAGCAGACACACGGAGTATCAAAACACACTTTCAGTGTGCAAAAAGCTATCCTTTATTCCAAAATGCAGCAGATTTGTCTCTCTTGCACACGCCACGCGCGCACGCACGCACGCACGCACGCACACACACACATACACACACAAGAAAACACTTACAACTTTTAACTCTGTAGAATTGTAGTCACTGAGTGTCAAATGAATTTACTGGTGTAATAAGAGTATATTGTATAGTTTTATATAGAATAGTTAAAAATAAAATACATAAATGAAAAATAGAAAATAATCTAAACAATTATGATTAATACTTATTATTATGGAAAGTACATCAAGAGCTCAGGGCAAAAAAGATATGAAAAATTTGAGTGAATATATGAGCTAATAAAATTTCCAGATTAATTATTTGTATTATGGTCATTAAAAATAAGTTATCAATTCTTTCACGAAATTAAGTTTTTATGCTCAGAGTTGAGAGTTCAGTGCTGATTGACACTACAGCAATCACACTGCCACACTGAAGCTCCTCTCTCCGGGAGGCAAGACCAAACCTTGGGTCTTTCTCTGCTTGTGGAACAGCTTTTACTGCTTGCTTGGGTGGCCTTTTTTCGGATCTCACAGACAACATACAAACACACATGTGCACACACACCCATGCCCATACCCACACACACACACACACACACACACACACACACACACACACACACACACACACACACACACACGAGAAAGGGTCACAACAGAGGAGCAATTCCTCCTTTAAAGACATTGATTTGGAAAGAAACAGGAAATTTGTTTTCTTTTTTTTTTTCTGATGTTTGGGAATCTTAAGGAAATTTTCTGAAGTGAGGACCAAGGAAATTATGCACATCACAACTCCAACACGCCTCGTCCTGAGCTAGTCCTCAAGCACAACAAGCACCCAATGTTTAGTGCACTACTTCCCCTTGGGCTGCTGCATTAATCATGTTTGCAGAAGTAGTAAGATAATTTCTACCAACCTATTGAGTCTATTGGCAAGAGGTAACACAGCCTAACATGGGTCAGGTCTACAGGTCAAGAGCAGGAAAATGTTGACAGCCCAATTGTAAGACATCAAATAGGATAAATGTGAGGTCTGTCATGTGTAGCAGTGATGGTGACAGTTGTGGTGATTAAACTTCTCTCCATACAGGTGATGGTGACAGTTATGATGATAAAACCTTCTTGTGTTCATACAAACAACACCGGCCATTAGTTGTACTTCACTAATGGGTTAGTTAGTAGTGACTGTCAGTGTTAAGGAGCTAAACTAACAAAAAAATTCAATTTCATCATCAATAAAGGCCAAATCTGGAAATACATAGCAGTGCTTAAATGATCTAAGAAAGAATTTCATATCCTAAAATGATTTATGATTTTCCAATGGGTAGGATGTTAATTTTTCATACACACTGTCTCCAAACCTTAAAAATCATATCATGGAAATGTAGTAAGTACCACAGATGCAACTCCTCTTAAAAGCTTAGGATATGAACATACAGTACCTGAAGAGTGTGTGTGTGTGTGTGTGTGTGTGTGTGTGTGTGTGTGTGTGTGTGTGTGTGTGTGTGTGTGTGTGTGTGTGTGTGTGTGTGTGTGTGTGTGTGTGTGTGTGTGTGTGTGTGTGTGTGTGTGTGTGTGTGTGTGTGAGAGAGAGAGAGAGAGAGAGAGAGAGAGAGAGAGAGAGAGAGAGAGAGAGAGAGAGAGAGAGAGAGAGAGAGAGAGAGAGAGAGAGAGAGAGAGGTGAGGCTCAGAGCACTGTCAGTCATGTGTCGCCATACATCATTCAAGGTGAGCAACACAGTGTGAGTGACAGACAAGTGCAGCTGAGTGCAGCCAGTTTGGTGAATGTAACCAGACTGTAGGAAAAAAAAAAAAAAAAAAAAAAAAAAAAAACTGCTACTACCTTCAGAATAACGAAAGGTTGAAGGAAAATATACCTAGAGCATAAATGACAGTAAACATGACACACTGGAGGATGACCACAACCAAAGAACTTCACAGGGCAACTCTGATCACACTGCAGGAGAATTTTGAGGATCCAAGTAGCATGTTTTGGGATTATGTCAATGGATTTTGTAGATGGCTTGATATAAAGAAATGCATACTTTGCATATAGATTAATGCTGTTTGAAACTAATAGGCTCATCTCTTAGCTGACGTTTAAAGTAATTCAAGCAAATGTGGAAACAATGAGCTGTGAGAGAAGAGCCACTGAGCAATTAATGTGTCAGCAAGAAAATTTAACTGATTGAAGCATGAACTTTAGAATAAAGGTCAGGTCATTTGTGTGTGGCCCTGAAGCCTTCCAGGTTGCAAGTGTGGCTGAGCTTCAGTTGAGAAAATAGAAAGACAAAGAAAAGAAATAAAAAATCCTAGTACACACTCAATCTATAGACTGCTTGAGTATTGAATGTTTGGTATTTCACTAACACAATAAAATATACAAGTAATATAAGGCTTTCCTGTCAGCCATTTTTGAATAATGCCAAACAAGGACACTGCTTCTTCTTCAATTGAGTCTATGTATTTACTTTGTTATCTTCTTACCTTATTTACCATTATAACAGATCAGCTATCAGACTAGTACTCTAATGATACTCTTAGGATAAAGTTAATCCCATGAAAGCCCTAATGTTTGCTGTCCTTCAATTCCACAAAGAAAGCAGAGTCACTCAAGCTGAGAAGCAAGTGTCATACTGCAAAAATATTCACTCAACCCACACCTCTGTACTGAGGAAGCAAGGAAACACCAACCTGCAGGAGTAGATGCTGCTGGGGAGTGAGTCGAAGGTGCTGGGGCTGTAAAAGCGGAGTGGTGCCGCTCCACCTGGCCAGCAGTGAGTGGAGCAGGCCGCTGGGAGCCGCTAGAGGGGTGAGGGCCTCCGGTGCCTCCCTGTGGACTCTTTATGCTTGGAGACACTTGGTTTGGAGAGGCCATCTGCTTGGGGGAGTGATGTGGAGGATGGGTAATAGAGTGGCCAGGCGATACTGTATGTCCTGGGGCCACATACCCTGGGGAGGAGTGACTAGGATATGAGCCCACCATGGGGGGACCCACCATGGAGGGAGGGTGGTTCCCCTGACATGAGCTGCCTGCCACTCCACTGCTTCCACTTGGAGGTGTCTGGGGAGGGGGCCGGTAGCCACAGTGATGCCCTAGCGGAGCAGATGTGGGGTGAGGGTGGCTGGAAGGGGGTGGATGGTATGGCTGATGGTGAGGATGGTGGTGGTGAGACTGAGGGTAGCTGAGTTGGGATGGATGGGGAGGTGGATGGTGTGATGGGGGATGGTGGTGAGGGGGCTGGTGGTGGGGAGGAGGTAGGTGTGATGGGTGGATGGGTGGAGGCTGGTGGTGTGGAGGTGGGTGTGGCTGGTGATGGTGGTGGTGATGGTGGTGATGTGGGGTGCCCCCAGGACTCATGACAGGCTGCATGGTGGACAGGGCCCCTAGGGGACTGTAGTTGTCAGGCTTCTGTGCTGCCATGGGGTAGCTGTTGCTCTGGGGCTGAGGCTGGAAGTGTAAAAGCATGGCATGAATACAATACATATGTAATGCAGAGGTAGGTGTATTTCAAGTACCTGACTGGATCATTCTCCATACATGAAAAATAAATATCTATAAATCTAAGAGATATTTGGAAATTCCTATATTAAACTGTCTTGGCAATCTTTCATATATCATACAATTTCTAGCATTTTCTTAATAAATATTTTCTAAGTAAATAAACAGGAAAAGAGGTGGACATCCTAACCTGTACATGGTGGGTGGGTGGAATGCAGGCAGTGGGGGGTGCCGAGGTGGTGGAGCCTCCAGTGGTGGTGGTCTTGCGCTGCACTTGCTTCACCATGGTGGTGGTCTTGCCATCGCTGGAGGTGATGCAATATGTGCTCTCCCCAGAGATGGTCACTGTCTGGGGTGCTGTTGGGGTGTGGGTGGTCATAAAGGTACAAGTTGACTCCTCCATCATTCCCTTAGGTTCTTCAGAGGTTCTTGTCAAAATGTCACCTGCAAGTTCTGAGTTGTCGGTAGCATTACCGTCTTCTTGATCTGAGTCTGTGCCTCCTTGTCTCTTGACCTTCTTCTTGACGATGATGTGCTCCTCCACTTCCGTCTCCCTGCTGCCTTGGGCCTTCTTCACCTTCTTGGTGGTTTCCTCCACAGTGATGACACTGCTGGTGGTTGTGTTTCGTTCTTTAGTAGACTTTACAGAGATTTTTCTCTTTATGTCAACATTAGTTATTTCACTTTCAGCCGAGGAACTCGTGGTGGTTGCCGTTGGATTCCTCTTGCGGGACTCGCTGGAATAGCTGGCGGCCATGATGGCAGAGGCATTGAGACTGGCCATGCGCTTGGTGACCACCATATCACGCATGTCCATGTGAACATCCAACTCTCCTCTTCTTCGTTTCCTTTTAATTTTCACTTTCTTTTCATTTTCTTCCTCATTTTTCCTCTTAATATTCTTCCTCCGTTTGCCACGTTTGTCATCATCAGAGTCATAGTCCCTGTCCTCCTCATCGGACTCCTCTGAGTGGGTGTCATGGATCACTGGGTCCCTGAGGATGAGTGCCATGTTGTCACTCTTGGCAGTGGAGACAGGCAGTGTGGGAAGGGGGATCCTAGCATCCTCATTCATGCAATGCATCATGGCCCGGGCATTGAGGCTGGCCATCCTCTTTGCTCGCCGAGGGGGTGCAGGGTTCATGTTCCTTTTGTTGTTCTTGATGTGTTTCTTGGTCTTCAGGCTTCCTTTTCCAGTCCTCTTTCTGGAGTGAGCCTCATACTCACTGTCACTCTCCTTGTCACTTTCTTCATCTTCAGAAGAATCATCCTTGCTTCTGGAACTTTTCTTGAAGAAAGTGACCTTCTTGGATTTCTTAATGGCTACGTGAGACGCATCTTTGGAAGACTTTTTGTGGGCTCTACTTGTGTTTTTGTAGGACAGCTTTTTGTGAGACTTCTTGATCACATCTTGATCTTCTTCATCATTTTCTTCTGATGAAGATTCTGATTTCAGATTTCTCTTGGGAGGCAGTACTTCTTTGGTCCTTTTTGGGTTTGTGCTACTTCTTTTATTCCTCAATGCTGTTTCTTTACTGTTCATTGGTCCTCTTCTGTTTGACTTAAGAGTCCCATAATCATCTCCATCCTCCTCCTCCTCCACCTCTTCATCAGTGTCATCATCCTTATCATCATCACTCTTTTCACTCATCCTTTCTGTTAGGTTATTTTTCAAAGGCATCATTCCTTTCCTAGTCCTGGCATTCTTAGTCTGCCTTTTACGAGGCTTTCTAGTTCCCCAATCCTCATCATCGTCTGACATGTCATCATAACTGGTCTCCTCATTAAGACAATCACTGGGTTTCTTAGGTTTCTTAATGATCTCTGAGTCACTGCTTTCACTGTAGTCTGACCTCATCTTGACGATCTTATTGACCTCTATGTCTCTCTCACTCTCCTCTTCTGAATCAAAAACATGAGCCGAGTGTTTCTTTATCTTCCTGTTTTGATGGAACTTGTTTGGTGCTTTCTTGCTGTTCAGTCGAGATTTTGGAGTCTCACGTTTCAGTTTGTACACTTTGCCACCTATGACAACCTTTTTGGGATAGTCAGTGTGTCCCCCATAGAGTTTTGCCTTGCTGATACCCTTGAAGGAATTGGTGCTTTCCTCATCAGATGAAGAACTATCAGAGCTTGAATTCTCCTCATCATCAAGTACTTCCTTCTCTTCACATATTTTCTGCTTGGTCTTGCTTCCTTTCTTTACCTTGACCACCTTCTCCTCTCTCTCACCATCACTTTCAGAGAAGGAGAACTCACTTCTCTCCTTCTTATTTTTAGTGACTTTTCCAATGCACTGTTTCTTTTCGGTCTTCTGTTTGTCTTTCTTGATCCTTGCAGGTGGTAAGCCATCATTCTTCCTTTTGTTCTTACTTCCTTTGGGTCTCCCTCGCTTTTTGGGTACAAGTGTTTCCTGGGAAGAAGAGAGAGATTTACTTCTTTCTTTTCCTTCACTGTGTGCTGGGTTGTCCTTCTTGCTGGCTGTAGGCTTCTTCTCCTTCTCCTCCTTGACAAAGCCATTCTCTCCCTCACTGGCAAGGATCTTCTTCACTGCACTCTTCTTCTTTGGCTTGCTTGTGTTAGAGCTCCCATCCTCACTCATGTCTTTGGCTTCACCTTTACCTACTTTGTCACGTTTTCCCGGAGAAGACAGTTTGCCGTCTTTATACAAAGATGCGGGTTCTTTCTCAGACTTCACAACTGAGAAATCTCCAACATCACTTGTTTTTCTTCCTTCACTCTTGTCTTCCTTCATTTTTCTACCCTTATTGTCTTCCTTCTCCTCATCATCTTTGTCCACTGTGAGTTTTCTTCCCTTTTTCTTTTCTGGCTGTTTGTCATTGTCATCATTTTTCTTGTTACTCTCATCACTTTCCTGCTTTATGCTTAATTCGTTTTCGTCTTTCACATTACTCACTTTCAGGTCATCTCTTTTCTTTCCATCTTTATCACTGTCTTCTTTCTGTTTCCTGTCCTTTTCACACTCCTCTTTGGTCTGTCCCTCAGTATCTTTTTCCTCCTTTATCTTGCTTTCTTTCACTTTTCCTGGACTATCACACACTTTATCTGCACTTTTCTTTGATTTTCTTTTACTTTCACACTCCGTGTCATTTTTCTCGTCACTTTTCCTAGATTTGTTTTTGGTCACTTTTTCAGTGTCTCCTTTCTTGTCCTCACCTTTCTTTGTTTTCTTTTTCAGGTCCTTGTCACTTTCCTGTTTTTCAGAGGCAGAGGCATCTTTTGTTTTCTTAGAGGTCTTTTTCTTTCCATCTTTGTCACTCTCCTCCTTCTCATCACTGGACTTTGCATTGCCCTCGGTCTTAGACTCAGAGTTACGTCGACATTTTGGGGAGGATTTTTTCCCTTTCTCTGCAGGTGACACTTTGGCACTTTGTGAAGCTGACTTGTTGCTATCAGGGGAAGCGGTTTTCTTTGCCTTAACCAAGTCCTGCTTTTTCTCAGATACTGCTTTGGTCTTAAGACTACCACCAGCATTTTCTGCAATTTTTGAAAGTTTGGAGGTGCCTGCATCTCCCTTCTGTGCAGCCCTGGCCCCTTTTCCATTCACTTTGGCACTATCAGCTCCTCTGTTCGGGGATCTGCCACAAGACCTGCGAGCCGGTGATCTGCCTGTAACTCTGCTGGGTGCTCTGCTGGGGGACAGGCTGCTGGAGTTGGAGGACCTGCTTCGTGAGGAGACTCCTGATGAAGACTTTGGAGAAGACTCGCTACAGGAGGAAGAAGAGGAGCGCTTGGTGGGTGTCCGGCCCTCACTGGTCCTGCGCAGGGTGCTGGGATTCACCACACTCTCCTTCTTGGTTGTCTGGAAAGGAGTGGAGTGAGAGGAACCTTGGCATATAGTTAAGCAAACAATAACACACTAAGGAGGAGTAATGCTTCTCCACTTTTATTTTTTTTGGACATCTGAAGATTTTTTTTTTTTTTTAGGTTTTTATTGGGCAAGTAAAATTATTTTCATTATTCAATATTCATGAAATTCTCTCTCTCTCTCTCTCTCTCTCTCTCTCTCTCTCTCTCTCTCTCTCTCTCTCTCTCTCTGAAATATGTTATCATAAAAATGAAAGAAACTTGTGAAGAAAAGTTTTGTTCTAACATACCATCACATGCCACTATGATCCCTATTCTTAACAAACGCTTTTGTTTCTCATTAAGATAATTTTTCAGTATACAGAGATAATGATACAAATTCTTTTATGTATTAATTTTTTTTCATGCTCTTGTAGAACTGTCACTAAAGGTTTAAAAACAATCTTGAAAACCCTGAAGAATTTCTACAATTTAAGTTTGTTAAACGCTGTAGAGACAAGAATTAAATGTTTAAAAATAGAACAATAACAAAAAAAAACAAAAAAATGAGTTTAAGAAGATTAATATAGATAAAAAAGAAGGGATAAACTATTATGCAACGGATGTGGATGATGGATGAAAATATGTAAGCATGTAGCTGTGTCACAGACGGGCTGCCACGTGTAGGCCTGACAGCTTCATCTTGTTTCCTTTATCTAATGTTCTTATTAAAATATCAGCGCCTAGCAGCTTCAGTAGTCTTTAAACTAACTCCAAGCTTACCTTTGCCTTAAACTTGGTGGCGTTCGATGTCTTCTTAACTGGGGGCATCTTGAGGTGCCTGAGGCCGCCTCCCTGCTGTGGCCCCCGCCCCTTGCTCGGCGTCCTACACCCAGCTTTCATTCCTTCGCTGCTCCGTGACGCATCTGCCGGGCCAAGGACACGCACGGTTAGGAAAGCAGTGAAGGATACAGAACAGCGGCACATATATATAAAATAAAAACTGATAACAAGGAGAGCCTCAGTTATTATATTGTACTTGTTTGTGCGGAGCCAAAAGGGAGGCTGACCAAGGACACGCAAGGTCAGGAAAGCAGTGCAAGATGAAGGGAGGTGACACGTTTGGATTTATAAGGAACATAGGAACTGGTTCTCAAATATGGCCGTTAGTGACAAGAATCCTCAGAAATACTGTTTCTATGTAAGAGGAGTTGACGGGAAGCTTGACCAAGGAATAATCAAAGTTATAGCATACATTATTAAGTTATTGCCATGTTCAGCTTCCCCGTAAGTTCTGAGTAACGATGGTGATGATGTTAGGAAGTGCTAGTGTGCATGTTAGGTTTCAGCTACAACGGTGATGATAAAATACGAGTTAATTAGTACACCTGGAATTAATAAGAGTAATATCAGGTGGGTTTCGTTCCTGCAAGTGCCCCTGATATTGTTAGAAAAAATAATGGTAACATCCTCCTGTCCCATTACTATCTCCTCCCAGTCAGCGCACCGCCAAGGTCACATTGCCGCTGCCTGTCTGTCTGTCACCACGTTATGACAAACTGCACCAGGATTTTGAAACGCTTCTGCCTCCCACGAGAATGATTTTCCAAAGGTCACACACACACACACACACACACACACACACTTCATTGGGTTTTCATGTGTTTTATTCACTGGTGATGCGGAAGTCTCGTTCAACTACTACTGGAATAATGGAAATGCCGCTGGAAACCATTATATACGCATCTCTCACTACAGAGATCCAAGAACCGAGAATACCAAGGGTGTGGAGTCGGATTTTCAAAAGTCCAACTCCGACTCCAGGAAATTTGAAGGTTCCGACTCCGGTGAATTTTTTTTTTTTTTTTTTTTTTTTTTTACAGTACAACGATATAGTGTATTTTTTTTTCTTTTTTTTTTTACATGAGGGATGGTGGTCAAGGGAAAAGATAAAGCAAACAGCCCGCTAGTTGCCACACCCAAAAGAGACGAAAGTTAAGAGAATCAATACTTACATATTTTCGAGTCAATCCATAATAAAAGTGTACTTGACGATTATATAATTATCATGAATTAATAAAAATGATCTTTATATGTAGTGCTTGATAGGACACCCTATCCTCCACAAAGCCAATTTCTCCCAATTTGTAGGAATCTCCATCAAGTGGAATCTTTACTCGAAAATTTATCACGTAAAGGAATCGGAGTCGCTCATATTTTTACCGACTCCCACTCCGACTCCGACTCTGACTCCAATTCCGACACCATTGAAAATCATATTTGTAACTTCCAATGCTCTGATAACACCAAAGAACTTCAAAGAATATTGTTTTTTTTTTTTTAGATATTCACACCTAAGCACAAGAACTGAAAACCATAACACTCTTAGCTTCCAAAGGCCAATGGTGTTGTGGTATGATCAAACAACTTTTAGAGAATATGGTTCCTGGTTCTATATACACCAGGAAGTCACAGTTACAAGAAGGAGAGTAACAAATAACTTCTCCAAGCACGGCAGACTCAAGGCTTCGTATAGTTTGAGTTGAGGATCACATCAGCAGCGTCTCGGTAAGATTTGGTCGTGCATTCTGAGTAGGAAAGGCAAGGAACAATCAAATAACAATCAAGCTCTCCTGGTTCTTATGGTGATTATAGAACAGTAAAGTTATGTTTCATGCGAAAAGAAAAAATGAAGATGTTTTGTTTAATTCTAAAATAACATTTTTCGCTGCGCATTAGAGAGAGAGAGAGAGAGAGAGAGAGAGAGAGAGAGAGAGAGAGAGAGAGAGAGAGAGAGAGAGAATGAACCACTAAGGACAAAGCCGTAAGAGGGAAAACTGAAAACTAGCACGCATTGCCACACTGCACAAAATAATCTACACTGCTGCTAGTCAAGTTGCATTTTTCCCAATCCAATAGCTGATAGAGGCGGACCGTGAGGTGGCTGTGGTAACTGGCGAGGGGCGGAGGGGGGACGGGAAGTGGGATGGCGGGAGATAGAGACGCAGGTAGGAGGCAGGGGAGTCATCAGGGAGAGGACGTGGTGAGGGAGAAAGACCCGTGCCAGGAAAGGATTCGGAGGGGAGTGAGGGATAGGAAAAGAAGGTAAAGATGAGGATAGGAACGACAACTGATTGAGAGAGAGAGAGAGAGAGAGAGAGAGAGAGAGAGAGAGAGAGAGAGAGAGAGAGAGAGAGAGAGAGAGAGAGAGAGAGCACATAAGAGGATAGTACACGTCTCTATCAATGAATAATGATCGCATCAGGAATCAAGTAGGAGGTGTCTGTTTGTGTATATGAAGTGGCCTTGCGCAGCTTCGTGTTCTTGTGTCCCATTACTTCATGTTGCGTAATGCGGGCTGGAGGTGGAGACGAGGGACGAGGGACGCTGGAGGAGGAACGGGGGACAGAGGAAGGGGGTGACGCGGAGGTGGAGGTGGAGTGGGGTAGGGTTGGTTACGACATGTTATGACTAGTGTTTAGTTTCTTGCTTGCTTGCTTGCTTGCTACCTACCTTTCACTCACCGCACACACACACACACACACACACACACACACACACACACACACACACACACACACACACACACACAAGCGCACTTGAACTACCTTTTATCAGGATCATCAAACATAAACACGCGTATGATTTATTTCGCCATGATTCTAACCTTACCGTGTGTGTGTGTGTGTGTGTGTGTGTGTGTGTGTGTGTGTGTGTGTGTGTGTGTGTTCTCCTCTTGCACTCCATCGCCATCACGGTAATTAACGATACTCACCAATTACTAGTGCAGTTATTCATGACGCGAGCGCGCGCGCGCACACACACACACACACACACACACACACACACACACACACACACACACACAACAACAGCAGCAGCAGCAACTCCAGTAAAAAAAAAAAAAAAAAAAAAAAAAAAAAGACTAAAGCTTGGGGTAAACTTAATTTACTCAGTTCTCAACGTACGTGCGTGTTATATATAAGTCGCAT
The DNA here is from genome assembly GCF_017591435.1 of Portunus trituberculatus. Lineage (NCBI taxonomy): Eukaryota > Metazoa > Arthropoda > Malacostraca > Decapoda > Portunidae > Portunus > Portunus trituberculatus. The sequence continues at coordinate 35,215,515 of NC_059292.1, forward strand.
TAATGTGAGAGAGAGAGAGAGAGAGAGAGAGAGAGAGAGAGAGAGAGAGAGAGAGAGAGAGAGAGAGAGAGAGAGAGAGAGAGCCTAGTGTACCAGAGATGTCACTGCTCTCTCTCTCTCTCTCTCTCTGTGTGTGTGTGTGTGTGTGTGTGTGTGTGTGTGTGTGTGTGTGTGTGTGTGTGTGTGTGTGTGTGTGTGTGTGTGTGTGTGTGTCCATTCAGGCCTAACATGAAAACCACTACTTTTATATCACCATTAACAGGCAAACACTTATCACCTTTATGAGCGCTCTCTCTCTCTCTCTCTCTCTCTCTCTCTCTCTCTCTCTCTCTCTCTCTCTCTCTCTCTCTCTCTCATACACACACACACACACACACACAATGTATATATATATATATATATATATATATATATATATATATATATATATATATATATATATATATAAATAACACATTACTTGTTAAGGTAATATATATATATATATATATATATATATATATATATATATATATATATATATATATATATATATATATTACCTTAACAAGTAATGTGTTATTTCATTTAACAACCGCTCACTGATTGATCCGCGGAGGCTTAATTGCGATGATTTCATTCCGTTTTCAAACTAATTCAATGGAGTATTAATCATGTTGTGAGCAAAATATTTACCCTGCATACAGATCAGGATAATTGGCCCACTAATGTATGCACTGCCTGATCCATCCGTGTTGTGTTGGTTCACGCTCCCACTGGGCTCTCGCAAACTGGGTCCACCGCCTCGCCTCACACCGCCCCTCCTGCCTCGCCCGGGGACACTAGCCAAACATTCCGCTGTTCCCGCCTCCATAAATATCTCACTCTCGCTCTCGCCACCGCCGGACATCAAGCCTTTAGCGAGGATTTGGTGGATGAGGGGAGGTGGAAAGTAAGCGTCTGAATATATATTTGTGGGTGACGGAGGTAAGTAAAGGTTTAGACGAGAGCATATAATTGTGGGTGAGATGTAAATAGTAAGGTTCCGACTATATCTTCGGCGTCATTGTAAATGAGGTGCAAAAATTAGAGTCTTCCAAAGTATGCCCTGGTGAGTGCTGGTTGGAGTTGGAGTTTGAAGTAAGTCTGCGTGGGTGATGGCGCGTGGAAAAGAAAGTTTTGAGTATTAAGGATTAGGGAAGCTGGTACGCCAATAAGCCTACACGTGGCATTCCTCGTATGAAACACATCTTACATTTTAACCGCCTATCTCACTCATTCATAAAACTTATCCATCACTTCAAAGCTCCCTATTGACTCAGCACTGACAACCAAATTACTCAGTCTATAGTGGTCATGTAACAATCCATTTGAGAACTACTTCCATCTTGTACCTTTTAGAAATCCGAGTTTGTAAATCCTCAAACCGTTACTTACGCTCCTCTTGAATAGTAACACTAAGATTTTAAGTACAATATTCATGTCACTTATGCTAGTTCAATACCTCAATCAGATTCCCTCACAATGCACACCTCTATAAAGCATGTATATATTCGTTGAGCCTTTATAATCTCCTCTTGTAAAGAATATAAGAAGGTTAGACGGTGCAAATGTTTCGTTAATAACCTGCACATTTTTCCCTCGATCACCAAACAAATGTAAACATTTTTTTTTCATGAAGTAAACCCTTAACCCCTTCAGTACCATGACGCGTTTCTATATTGATTCTGGTTATACTATTTGGTGATTTAATACAGCTTCAGAAACTCATGTGGGAGATTAGAATAGTGAAGACGGTTGCCATTAATTTCTGACCTTCATACACTCTTCTTAATGTCAATAGAATAGTCTAATCGTATACAAATGCCAAGGTAAAAATGTGTCCAATATACTGAAGGGGTTAAACATTTATGTGGTCTAAGTATAAAAAATATATGATTAACCTCCTATTCTCTTTTTTTTTTTCCTTTTTTCGTCCTGGCTACACGCGAACTCCTAGACTACTCTGGGGGTTAATAAATGATGAGCATAGCATTAGGAGGTTAAGGGGGACACTGTAAACCCCTCTCCGAAGGTGAAGAGGCAGGGAGAGAGTTGGGTGATGAGTCGTGGGACCCAGACGCAAGAAGCATATCCCCCGGGCCGCACACTGACGAGCGGCTCCCTTGGCATCGCCCAGAAAGAGGGAAGGATAAGTGGACATCAAACTTCCACGCATTCAGCCAGACCCTTTTGTGATGACGCGTGGAGAAAGACGGAATAAAATAGTAAAGCATGACAAGTTTGATGGGCTTTAAATTTACTAATGACGGGAATGGAATGAAGGTTAAAAAAAAAAAAAAAAATACATTTGTAGTTCTTTCTTGTGAGTTTTGGATGTGAAATATACCGACGAGGAGGTGAAATAATAAGGCATGACAAGTTTATCACTACATTTGGTGGTATTGCGCAAGGAATGAATGGAATGAAGGCGTGTGTACTTTTTCCTTCTATTTTTTACTTGACACGGTGGAGTTTTGACATCAAGTTGAACATAGTAAGCTAAGACGGATCTACTTGATCTCTCTCTCTCTCTCTCTCTCTCTCTCTCTCTCTCTCTCCATCACCAGGTGTCCCGTCAGCAATCTGGCCGCCAATGCTGACTCCTGCCGACTTCCCCGCCCACCACCGCCCCCTTGGGAACAATCAAAGCTCTCTCTCTCTCTCTCTCTCTCTCTCTCTCTCTCTCTCTCTCTCTCTCTCTCTCTCTCACACACTTGTCTACACCACTGAGCACATACCATTCACTCATTCACTTATCCACTCACCACCACCACCACCACTTCGTCAATGCAAGTCAAACATCTACTAAGATCACTCAGACAAGACACACAGCAAAGGTTTTACTCTCAGTCTGAACGCCTCTGCCTCCAAGTGTTCAGAGCTGGATTAAATGTAGCAAAGTTGAATCGTATAGACAAAAAGAAAAGTATGTGGTATTGGTGAGACATGAAATAATAAAGATGATATAGTGTTTCTCTCTCTTTTTATTTTCCTATTTTCTTTTTTTTTCCTTCTATCTCTTTTTATTTTTTGTTGGTGTCGGTAAGAGGTTGGAAATAAATATATACGTTGTTTCTTTTTCTTTCTTTCTTTCTTTCTTTTTCCTATCTGTCTCTTTTCACTTGTGGTTTCGGCGACGGATGAAATATAAAGAAAAGGTGTTTCTTTTTTTTTCCCTTTTTTTCCTCAGTGTATGTTTCTGCTCTCTCTCTCTCTCTCTCTCTTTCTAAGTCAAACCTACACCCTCCTCATTATTTTCCAAGGTGCCCCCCTCTCGTCCTATTAGGCTCACCTGTAAAACTTTTATAGGCGCACTAACACATGCAAACTACAGCTACAGTGGAGAGAAGGGGTTGCTGCCACACACACACACACACACACACACACACACACACACACACACACACACACACACACACACTGCAATCACTAGTGCTTTCTCTCCCCTCACCTTCACCTACGGATTATTAGAAAACAAAAGAGCTTCCCCTTTCCCCCACGCCTCCCCTTCTTCCCCTACACAATACGTCCCCTCCGCCTCCCCTCTACTGCCTCCCCCCCTATCTCCCCATCCCTTTACCCCCTATTGCTGTATGAAAGGAGTGAAATAAAGGTCAAAACACAACGAAACGAAACAAAAGGTGTGTGTGTGTGTGTGTGTGTGTGTGTGTGTGTGTGTGTGTGTGTGTGTGGGAAGAGGAGGGTTCTTCTTCAGTAGTAGTAGTAGTAGTAGTAGTAGTAGTAGTAGTAGTAGTAGTAGTAGTAGTAGTAGTAGTAGTAGTAGTAGTAGAAAAAATAAGTTTCACAAAAATAGTTACATAACATTTAACATATACTGCTCGTGTATGTATGTATGTACTTATGTATGTATGTATGTATGTATTTATGCATGTATGTAACTGGGATAGGCTGGGAATTTGTACAGGAGAAACCATGAATAGAGCAAGTTGGGGGAGACGCTTTTGTCCGTATGTGAGTATCTCTGAATGTGTACATGACTGTGTAAGTGTATGGGAGAATAAATGTGGGGAAACATTGAGGAAAAGAAAGAAAACAGAGAGAGAGAGAGAGAGAGAGAGAGAGAGAGAGAGAGAGAGAGAGAGAGAGAGAGAGAGAGAGAAATGGGAGGACGGGACATAAACCTGGCCGTTAATACTCAAGTGGATGTGGCAACAGGGAAAACACACATACATACATACACAGGCACACGCACACGCACGCACGCACGCACACACACACACACACACACACACACACACACACACACACACACACACACACACATTAATCCACAGGTATTTGTAAACTAAATCCTGATCCTTCCGGACTCCATAAAAAATAGAAAAAATCCGAGTTTTCCCAGTATGATACAATTTTTCTATGACAAATATTCAAACAAATTCGGTTAGATTTGTATTTAGTCCACACTTGAAGTCCTCAATTTCATTACCAAGCACTCAAATATAATTTCTTCATAAAAAAATGCGACTCGATTTTTAATAATCTGCATAAAACGTGACGGGCGGTCTGAAAAAAAAGTGATGTTAAAAAAGTATTATACAGTTTGTTTGGATAGGTGTACGCGTTGCAATGTATCTTATTTTCGGTACAAAATTTCCCGTTAACTAAAGGTGCACAAACATTGCCGTCTAGCGCCCAGCAGCGGCAGCGGCAGCGACGTCGTCTCCTTTGTTTCGTATCCTCAAACATTTAGCTTGCGAAAAAAAAAAAAAAAAAAAGATGCCAGTGGAAATGAACAAGGCATTCAGGCACTTTCACGGTTCTGTTGGTGGTTTAACAGGTTCTAGAGGAAATTTATGTGATTCCCAAGGATGTTTTCATGGTTCTGTTGATGGTTTAACAGGTTCTAGTGGAAGTTCATGGAATTTTCAAGGGTGTTTCCAGGGTTTTAGAGATGGTTCAACAAGTTTTGGTAGAGGTTACAGTGTTCGGGGTTGATTTAATGATTCCAGTGCTGGTTTAATAATAAGGCCAAGTAGAAGATAACGGGGGGGAGGGGTTCAAAAGAGCTTTCATTGTTTCAGTAGAAGTCGTAAGAGTTTTCATGATGGCAGTGGAAGTTATTAGGATTTTCTATGATGCTTTCGTGATTCCCAGTGGTGTTACAACGGATTCATTGTGAGTATTGGTGATTTTAAGGCTGCTTTCACGATACCTTAACACGGATTATGCTCGGTAAACGGGGAATAACACATGAAGAAAAAAAAAAAGTAATCATCCATGACCTTTCAAAGTAACGCTGATGGGGAGAACAAAGAAATGGGAGCATTCAAGTGGTGGCAGCGGTGATGGGAGTAATTTTCTTGCTACGTACAATGTGGCATGAATCGTTATTGTATTCCTGGTAAGCATGAACTGCCGGGCGGGGTAGAGTCTGGAGTGGCTGCAAGTGACAACAATGAAGAGAGTGGCTGTGGCGAGGCAGGGGAAGTGCTCAGGACGGAAAGCTTTGAGCAAGTGCATTCTACGAGTAAGAGACGTGTGTGTGTGTGTGTGTGTGTGTGTGTGTGTGTGTGTGTGTGTGTGTGTGTGTGTGTGTGTGTGTGTGTGTGTGTGTGTGTGTGTGTGTGTGAAGGAAGGGAGTGAGTGGTTTGTGGAAGTATGCAGACATCTTACAGTGAATGGAGGCAGGTTTTTAAAGGAAAACTCTACGATGATGGCTTGGAGTGAAAACCGAAGTGGGGAAGGGAAAGCGCTCAGGGAAAGATTGGCAAAAATGGTGAGGCGCCAGGAAGTTTCTGTGTCAACATCGAAAAGAAAAAAAATATTGACCTCTGCAAGATTGACTTCGATGGTAGTCTAAGCTAAATCTCTTTCCTGTTATGTCATATCAAATCAATTCAAGCTCACTTTGATGCGAAATATCCTATCACACACACACACACACACACACACACATACACGACACACACAACACACACAACACATACACGATGCTCTCTCTCTCTCTCTCTCTCTCTCTCTCTCTCTCTCTCTCTCTCTCTCTCTCTCTCTCTCTCTCTCTCTCTCTCCCCACCTCTTTTTCAGTCTCCTCTAACATAAAGCAACAATTAACATACCCTCTATATCAAAATCGACACGTTTACCTCTTCCTGGAAGCGCTGACCTATAAATAAAATCAGGCAACACAACACGGCGACGCATTCAGGTGCATTCAACACAAAGGGCAAGCTGCGAGTGGTGGTGGTGGTGGAGGATGGGACTCATAACAGTGTTCCAGGCAATTGTACCAGCATCACAACTTACAGTACACGAGGCCGTCACACCTGACTGACCACCACTGTCGGCCCAACCATTCCACCTAAAGATTTCACGCCAGGCGCCCGACAAATGCCAATACTCCTCTCGTGAAACTTCAGCCACTAACGTGCTATTTGTGAACCAATGGAAAAAAAAAGTGACGTTGCTGTAAAAAGTCAAGGATACGAGGAGGGGGCTTGAGTGAGTGCGGCACGTGGCTAACCTGCAGGCGAGGAAAAATATCGGTGCATGTGGGTCAGATCGGGGTTATCGTCTGCCTTGACGTGGTGGCCGCACTGCTGTCCCGGGGTGGCCTATAATGCTAGCGGTCAATACCTCGCATGATAAGCGCTATTAGAAGTAATGTGAGGGTTTGGCGGCAAGAAAATATGAATGCGAGTGTTTTCAATATATACGCTTAAGAAAGAGAGGAAGAAAAGGGATTTAAGTTTACGTTATTTAATACCTCCAAAATATTACTTGCGTAATAAGCGCTATTACAAGTAATGAGAGGGTTCGGCGGTGGAAAATATTAATGTAAGAGTTTTCTATCCATACCCTTAGGATAAAGATGAGGAATAAAGGGTTTCAGTAAGTTTTCTTCATTCATAATAGTTTTAACATATTCATCGCATGATAAGCGAGTAAATGTGTGGGATTTGCGGTGGGAAATATTAATGCGGGTGTTTTTTCAATCCATACGCTTAGGAGCGAGATGAAGAACAGGAATTAGAATAACATATTAAATTCTATTTATGTAAATTTCGGTGTTATTATATTCCTAGTATGACAAGCGCTATTAGAAGTAATACGAGGGTTTGGTTGCGGGAAATTAAAGATGAAGAAAACGCGACTGAAGTGACCATTACTTCCAATATACGGTACCACCTTTTTTCTTCTTTTGTTCCTGGCATAATAAGCGCTGTCAGAAGTAATGTGAAAGTTTTGCCGCGTGGAATATGACTTTTTTTTCATTCATATATTAAAGACAGTGATGAAGAACAGTGTTTATGTTATCAATACTGTTACAATACTCACACACACTGCGGCACTAGTTTTATTATGCCAGATGCCTTTAGAATACTTTATCAGGTTTAGGAGATATGGTACGTGTAATAGAATGTAATATATATAGTTTTTTTTTAAGCCAGATCATCCGTAACTGCTCATCCGATGGTATCCAATAAACATCTTTTTACTGACTAACATTATAGAATTTAAATACGGTTAGGATAAGCACAGTAATGTAATCGTTATCTTTTGTAATAAAGCTGTAAAAGAATTATCATCCGGTAGAATTACAATATCAACTCGCCATAAAAACTAAAAAGCACGATTATACAAAAGTTTGGAAATACTGCAGCACGGAATAAGTTAATACTCAATATGCACTCTCCAATATGAAATGTACTACAGTGATAGGTACAGTACAGTATTTACATTAATTTTAACATTTACTTTACTCTAACTAAAAGCCTGGATCACGAAAGAGAAAGTTTGGAAATACAGTAGCACGGAATCGGTTAATACTTAATATGCAATCATTGCTTTGGAACTCAGTGTTAGGTACAACTCTTATTTTCTCTACCTTCGTTCCTTCAATTTACATTCCTGCACCTCCCTACCGTCCACTTGGCGTTGGGTTTTGCCTCGTGGTTTTGTGTCGCGCCGCGGTGAAATATTCAGGTCCCCGCAGCAGACGCCTCATCAGCCCTACCTAGCCAATGACAGGGTGCGGCGATGCAACACAACGGCCCACGCGGTGCAACACACACAAAACAAACAAGTGATACACCAAGTTTATAATCATTGCAGTGTGTGTGTGTGTGTGTGTGTGTGTGTGTGTGTGTGTGTGTGTGTGTGTGTGTGTGTGTGTGTGTGTGTGTGTGTGTGTGTGTGTGTGTGATCAGCTCCTTGACATTTTCTAAACAGCTCTCGCTTGTTTGTTCAGTTTTCTTTCTTAAATGATAAATATTAAATGTTGCTACTACTACTACTGCTAATACTACTCCTACTAAGTGGTGAATTTAATAAAGAGAGTATTTGCACGTAGTACTGTAAAACTCACTCACTCTCTCTCTCTCTCTCTCTCTCTCTCTCTCTCTCTCTCTCTCTCTCTCTCTCTCTCTCTCTCTAATCACTGACATGTAAGAAAAACAAAAGCTGACCTGTCACTTGATTTGTCACATTCACTTCTCTCTTCCTCCCTCCCCCATCCCCCATTCCTCCTGTTCCTCTTCTGTCGTGTTAACGTGGCGCGCAACAAACATGGAATAGCTCTTGTGTGAAATAACATGACTAATAATCTGCTTAATTTGTGTTACGCATATCTCTCTCTCTCTCTCTCTCTCTCTCTCTCTCTCTCTCTCTCTCTCTCTCATTCAGAAACGCTTTGCTCTCTCACCACAATTCTCCAAGGCCACAGACATAATTAGCAGCCTTGTCATAAGTGCTAATATGCCACTCAAACAAAAAAAAAAAAAAAAAAAAAAAAAACGTAACTTAATGTAGAACCTTTTGGATCCACAATTTCAGAATACAAACTTCTTTCTCATCACCTTATTTTTTATCATTGCAATTTCACAAGACAACCTTCTCTTCCCTTCCCTTCCCTTCCTTCCCAGTGTTAAGTCCCACGCGCGTCTCCGGTGAAAGCTGCCCATCATTCCTCGCTATACAAACCTCGTACTGAAGCATGGCCGAGGGAGTGTGAGAGGAGATGGACGGGTGTACGAGGAAAGGGAGTGCGGAGTGGCGGCCAGCAGTGTGCATGTGTGTGGTGGGGGAGGGGAGGGAGGATGAAGGAAAGTATGTTCATAAAGGCAAACACTGTGGGGTACAGCGTGGGAGGGATGAAGAAGTGTGTGTGTGTGTGTGTGTGTGTGTGTGTGTGTGTGTGTGTGTGTGTGTGTGTGTGTGTGTGTGTGTGTGTGTGTGTGTGTGTGTGTGTGAGCGGTTTCTTTTTATATGAAAGGAGAGGTAAAGAACATTTTTTTAGTGTAGAGGGTTAGTGATAGCATCAATATAACAAGAACCATGAGATCTAATGCCTGAACAAACGTTTGGACGCAGGGATAGAGGAATTAGGGAGAATTTCAGGATATTACTCCCACTACGCTGTATCAGTACAACACACACCATCACCTCTAATAATTGATGCAATACTACATAATTCCCCGCAGTGTTTCGGTGCAAGGAAAAAGGGAAAGCGGGAAAATCTGATTGTAAAGGCAGCATGAGTGTCAAAATAACAAACACTGTCACCTTTATACTTGATGCGGCCTTCCATAGTTCACTGCAGTGTTTGAATGCCAGAAAAGTCAAAGGGTAAAGTATCGGAGCGTATAAAAGCAAGTATTACAAGCTATATTATCTCTAGTGTGGTGTTACATAATTTCCCGCAGAGAGAGAGAGAGAGAGAGAGAGAGAGAGAGAGAGAGAGAGAGAGAGAGAGAGAGAGAGAGAGAGATGTCCGAAGCTATAAAATAAAGTTGATATCAGTATAAGGACTGGCACCTTTATTTGGCCTTTTTATGACTTTTTGTTGCCTAGGGACAGTGCCTCTCTCACATGGTATGAAGGAAATAACCACCACCATCATCGTGTCTAACATATGACACTCCAACATCGTTCCGTACGGTGCTTGGATGCAACGTAAAGACAAAAGGTAAGCAGCTGCCTAGATAGAGTTAGCATTAGTATCATAACAATAAGCACCACTACCGCCACGTCTAGTACTTGACGCTGGCTCACATCACGCCTACAGTGTTTGCAATCAAGACAAAGACACGCAAGGAAGAAAACACAAACAACACCACACGACACAACATAAATAATCAAGACCTTCCACCAGCCAATGGACACTGAATCAAACGCTGCATATTTCAACTCAGCAAATATAGTTTTCAGCACGCAACCAGCCAGCCAGCCAGCCAGCCACTTGGTGAAAACATTCTGACGGAGTATAATGAATATTTCTCGTGGCCCAGTGGACGCCACGGCGCGCTATCACCTTTACAGGAAGGACGCCCACGCTAGGTAGCCCAGCCAGCAGCCAGCCAGCCGACAGCCCCTCATATCTTCAACGCTCAAGTGACGCATAACATTATTACCGGACACTTTCCTTTACACAGAGATAAGGACGGATCGGACGAAGACGGTAGAGTGAGGAGGAAGGAAATAGTGGTGTACTGGTGCGTGGGGCGGTGATGTTTGTGGTGACATGAATAACAAAGCAAGAAAAAAAGGTTTCCTTCCCATAAACACTGTTCCTTGCTTAGAGAGAGAGAGAGAGAGAGAGAGAGAGAGAGAGAGAGAGAGAGAGAGAAAGAGAGAGAGGTGGACTTTGTAGATGGTAATGAAGATAGAATGAATGAATAAAATATGAAATACTCACGCACAAACTATTTGTCCTTAAATAGCATTCCTCTATTGCGAAAACAGATGCAGAGATATACAAGATTGCTAACGCTGCCTTCATTTCCAGCACATCCTTTATAACACATGACGGTTGTGATGAAATGAAATGGATAAAAGATAAATGAAATATCGCCTTTCCCCATCACAAAATCCCGATAAAAAAATAAAAAAAAAGACATTCCTACACATTGCAGAAAGTTACAAATACGCTTCAATATTTTCCGTACTCATTCTCCCTAAAATCCAGGTAAGTACTAATGACGTGAAATGGATAGCAGAAAGGACAAAGGACATCACAAACACACAAACCCTACCAACAACACTAAAACATTGCAGAAACACTTACTTATAAAGACAAACGACTGATTCTCACAGTGACCATAACTTGTAAACCTTCAAAGCCGCGTCTCGTGTTGTACTCCCGTTTATGTGTCACGAATCAAGAAATAACTTCCTTCACTCGACTCGCTCAGCACAACGTACAGATAGCACTGCTCTGAACTGATTGAGCTCCATCAGCAGACTAACCTCTCTCTCTTCTCTCTCTCTCACTCTCACTCACTTTCCCTCTCTTAACGCGTGTTTGTCACCAAGTCACCTCCTTCACGACAGGGCGGGGCGGGAGAACAGGTCACACGCGGTCAGGTCCTTGGCGGCTCCGATCCCCTGAGGTCCGTGTGTGTGGGTGGGTGTGGGGAAGAGAGGGACGGGGGGAGGGGGAAGCGGGGAATAAAAGTGATGGGATCTTATCGTTCAGTGAGTTGTTGTGTTACTGTTTCTATTTCCCTTTAGTTTACTCTGTATCGCTACACGATGAGTATCATAAACACGCACGCACGCACGCACGCACACGAGCACACACACACACACACACACACACACACACACACACACACACACACACACACACACACACACACACACACACACTCAATCTTATTATCATTCACACCCACATACACTTAAATTCATCGATTCAGACTCTCTCTCTCTCTCGTCACCACCCACACCACTACTCTTCATTACTCTAACAACCGCCCAGTTCACAACACCCTGCCCTGCATTACACAAACACCACAACAGACCCGCCCATTTGAGAGGACGATGCTGGTAATGGAAGGAGAGAAGGGGGTGAGGTGAAGAGTGACCATCCATGAGTATTTGGCCTTAATAGCAGCACAGGGAGATGTCAGGTCAGCAGGGGGAACTCAGAGGTCATATGATTTCCGGGGCTACGAGAATACTTTATTTAATATTCCCCTGTGGGAGGACAAGGGGATCGTGTGCGAGGGACGTGACGAGACCTGTGGGGAGACCGAGATGGACTTGGGTGCGTGAAGAAAGAAATAGGGGACTGTGTTAGGACGTGGAAAGACCGAGGAAAATCTAGACTGTGGCAAGGGAGACTCCATGGATCAGTGGGAAGACCGAGGAAGACCTGGGGAACCGTGTGATGATTGTAGAGGACCTAATGATGATGAAAACTATAGGAAAAATCGTCGAGAGAGAGAGAGAGAGAGAGAGAGAGAGAGAGAGAGAGAGAGAGAGAGAGAGAGATGATACTAATAAAAGATTAATGATCCAGCTTCAATGGGTCACCGTAGCATTTTAATATGTCTCTTCAAGGTTAAAGAAATGCAGAGGTAAAAGATAGAATATGTAAAAAAAAAAAAAAAAAAAAAAGAAGAAAATATATGAAGCAAAACATTATCGGAAAAGTTACTGTAATAAATAAATAAGTAAATAAATAAATAAATAAATAAATAAATAAATAAATAAATAAATAAATGCAATCAACACCATAAAACACTACGCGAATGTACACACACACACACACACACACACACACACACACACACACACACACACATTTTTACCTACCACGCTGAAGTAATTACCTGGACAAGTATCAAGAAACATTATACCTCATCCCGAGAAATGTGCGCGTGTGTCCATGAGTGTGTGGGTTGTAACCAATCAATAGGAGTGAGTGGGTGTGAGGTGAGTGAGAGGCGAAGACTAAGTGGATATGTGGAGTGAAGTGAAATGAGGGAGGGGACGAGAGGTGTGGGCTGTGGAGAAGCATTTAGACTAGAGGATGAAATGGAATGTTGCATGTGGAATGAGATGGAGCGAGGAATGGTGGATGAGGGAGCGAGAGAGAGAGAGAGAGAGAGAGAGAGAGAGAGAGAGAGAGAGAGAGAGAGAGAGAGAGAGAGAGAGAGAGAGAGAGAGAGAGAGAGAGGGAAGAGGAAAGAGGACTTGCGGTGGATTAGTGGAGGTGGGAGAGGGGATTAGAGTGGTGGTGAGTGAGTGAGTGAGTGAGGTGAGGTTAGGATAGAGGACAGAGGAAGGGAGAGGAAGGAAGAAAGGAAGGAAAGCAGGAGTCTCGGGAGATAAGTTAAGTTACGTGAAAATAATATATATATACAGTATGTGTGTGTGTGTGTGTGTGTGTGTGTGTGTGTGTGTGTGTGTGTGTGTGTGTGTGTGTGTGTGTGTGTGTGTGTGTGTGTGTGTATTTCATGGGAGGTCTCGTCTCTCTCTCTCTCTCTCTCTCTCTCTCTCTCTCTCTCTCTCTCTCTCTCTCTCTCACATTATATGGTCGCGTAAACGGGGAAACTGTCCTGTTTGGCTGCCATGAAACAGGCGACTAACAATATACACACATAATGACGAGAAAGAGAGAGAGAGAGAGAGAGAGAGAGAGAGAGAGAGAGAGAGAGAGAGAGAGAGAGAGAGAGAGAGAGAGAGAGAGAGAGAGAGAGAGAGATACGAAACTACAACACACACACACACACACACACACACACACACACACACACACACACACACACACACACACACACACACGAGTTTACTGCAACCATATTAAAGCAAACTATAAACCATATTTCGACTCCTCTCTCTCACTTAATAAATTTATCTTTTCGTTATGGCATATTTCCTGACAAGTAAAAAATTGCTAAATCTTTACCATTGTACAAATCAGGCTGTAAATCTAATATTAATAATTACAGGCTTATATCAATTCTTCCTGTCATCAGTAAGGTATACGAAAAAGCTATTGCATTTAGACTTGCTAATTTTTTGGAGAATATTAATCTATTGTCAAGTTCTCAATTTGGTTTCAGAAAAAAATTATTCAACTCAATCTGGCCTGTTACATTTTGTTTCAAAGGTTTACTCTGAATTAGATAAGAAGTCTCATGTTGCTGCTGTTTTCTTAGATATCTTGAAACTTTTGTTTCCTTAAGTCATCATATTTTACTTACTAAATTGAAAAATATTGGTTTGAGGGGACCTGCATATAACTTAATTGAAAGCTATCTAACTGGGCGCAAGCAATTTGTATTTTGTAATGGTGTTTATTCTGATTATAAATCTATAAAATATGGTGTACCTCAAGGTTCTATACTGGGCCCTATTCTGTTTTTATTTATATAAATGACATAATTAATTCTACTAACAATGTCCATTTCACTATGTATGCCGATGACACAAGCCTTATTGTCACAGGTAATGACCTTCATTCTCTCCACTTTAAATTATCTCAGGTTCTGAATCACATCAATAATTGGATCAAGGCTAACAAGTTAAATTTAAATGTTAACAAAACTAATGCCATGTTATTTCAAAATAGATCGTTATCATTTGAGCTGGCTCCTGTAATGCTGGATCTGAATATTGTTCATCGTGTCCACACAACAAAATTTCTAGGGGTAATAATTGATGATCATTTGAATTGGAGAGAGCATATTGTTAATTTAACTATTACTCTATCTAAAACTGCAGGAATCATGTATCGTATTAGACATAACCTTACTCTCGAATCCATAATCATTCTATATTATACTTTGTGTTACTCTAAACTCATGTATTGCATATCTGTTTGGGGTTGCACATGGCCTTCATTTCCTGACAAATTATTTATAACACAAAACATATTTTAAGAGTAATGACATTTAAACAAAAATTTGAGTCTACTGAGGGGATTTTCACAGATTTGAAATTGTTAAAGTTACATTATTTGCATAAGTATTTCCTACTGTAGGACATTTTCAAATCGCTAAAAAGTAATAATAGAATTTTCAATATTCAGGAACATCCGCATGTCACCAGGGGTAATTATGTGAACTTAATATGTCAATCATTTAGAACTACACTTTTTAAAAATTCTATCATGTACGAGTATCTTGGTCCTGAGGTATGGAACTCTCTTCCAATGTTTATTAAATCTGATTTACTTTCTGTTTCAGTAAACAGTTTCAAGTACAAATTAAACAAGCATTTATATAGCGTACAATGTAGTATAGGTAGAAATGATATATAGAAATACAATTTTGATCTATATTGATTTATGTATTTATATTTTCATTTTTGTGTACGTATACTTATATCTAAAATATAATGAATGTTTGTTTTCTGTTTCTGGTAATTAAGGTCATTGTCATTATATTTACATTATCACTGGTCTGCTAACGAGATTAATCTCTGCAGACCTTATCCATGTTATTGATTCTAATTTTATATATGCATTATTGTATGTTTATTTCATATGGAATAAACTTGTTGAACTTGAACTTGAACTTGAACACACACACACACACACACACACACACACACACACACACACACACACACACACACACACACACACACACACACACACTCTCTCTCTCTCTCTCTCTCTCTGTTGCACTCAATTAATTACCCAGACAAGTTTAAAGAAATATCGGTAGTGTTGAGAGAGAGAGAGAGAGAGAGAGAGAGAGAGAGAGAGAGAGAGAGAGAGAGAGAGAGAGAGAGAGAGAGAGAGAGAGAGAGAGAGAGAGAGAGAATAACAAAGAGATAACCTGCCTTACAAGAAATGACTGAAGAGAAAAAAGTTAAGAGAGAAGAGTGAAATACCTGGCAGAGAGATTACCTGCTTCAAGGGATGACACAAGCGGCAGAGAAACAGAGGGAGACACCGAGTGAAATGCCTGGACAGCTTGTATGTACAGTACGTACCTACGAGATACCGGAGGCGACAAGAGGCACGTGATTTACTGAGAGAGGCGAGAGAGGCATGACATCGGGAGGGGTGGCACGGCGTTATATCGTCGCTGACATCAAAGACACGGCAGATTAAGGTAAGGAATAGATGTAAAGAGAAAGAAAAATACGTGGGTTTATACTTAGTTATATATTCAGGTGATTTAGGCATCAGGAAAAGACAATAAAGGGTAATAATCTTCACGCTCCGAACACTTTATCACAACATCAGGTTACTTTAGATGTCTTCTTCCTATCAATTGTGTACAAATCCTCGTTACACTATCCGTAAATCATGTAAACGACATTGAAAACTCTACTAAACTCCAGTGTATCTGTTTAAATTAGTTACAGTATTCTTATATGCTCTGTTCTTCGTCATGTTACCATTTTAAAATACTAACCTTGCAAAATCTTCGTTAAACTCACTGTAACTATAAACACGTCTTTATAAACCTTTATGATCCAGTACAGCCAGTTAAAATACATATACAGGTATTCTTAAACGCTTTGTCTTTATTCTAACTCCATCGTTCAAGGTATCAAACAGTCCTTACACCACCAACCCAACAGTCATAAAGAGCGACTATAGCAGTAAAATCAACCACAGCACTCCGTAGGTCAGCAAGTGAATACCCTCAGTGTCATATCTCCTTCATACGATACATTAACCGAGGCACAGGAAAGGATGGTGTTCAGAGGAGACACAAAGGAGCAGTGATGCGTTGCCCCGTCATGGAGTGATGTCGCGCGGCGCCACCATTGGCTTAGTGACGCTGCGGTGGTGACGCGCTGCCTGCCTTGCCTCGCCCACTTGCGTCAAAACATCATCAGTATTCAGCAACTCATCTGCGTTTTCTTTATAGTCCTCGCTTCTACACTCCTACCATTCAGAGGCGCTTTGCTCTCTCAGCTATCAAAACAACTATTCTTAAAGGCCACAAAAATGTTTACCGGGTTCTCATGAGTGTTTATCCTCCTAATAACAGAGAGATGGTAATTTGTCACTGGAATCGAAGAAAGACCTGTAAAAACTTGTCATTCTTGGAATATCTAACCCTGGCAGTTACTCAGCAGCTATGACCATAACCAACGTCGGTCCGCTCTCACAAACACACACACACACGCGCACTCTCTCTCTCTCTCTCTCTCTCTCTCTCTCTCTCTCTCTAGGCACACTAGGTAGTATTTTAGTGTTTCTTAAGTATTATCATGTTTACGTTTTATTGGTTTTAATATGGACCATAACCATAAATGTATTAATCATAGAATATATTTTTTGTATTTTAGTGGTCAATAAATCTATCTATCTATTTACACGTTCCCGTCATACACATTGATTTATACCCAAGAGTTTGCAGGTTCCGGAAAATCATTGTTATTTCTTTGAGACGATCAAATGCATCACGTACTGAGGCGTGAACGTGAATGCGTTTGCAATTTAATAACTGCATTTTTTACTATCAATCTTACCAAATACATTATATAAAAAAAGATACTCACAGTTCACAGGTTTTGGAAGAAAATATTTGATGCAGTTACAAATTTTAAATCATGTTATGGACAACTCAAAAGTTTGCTTATGATGAGAAGTCCAGTCTGACACACAATCGAGACGCGGTGGCATAGTGGTCAGTGCTTGGATGTCGCGATGTCAAGGACCTGAGTTCGAATCCTGCTACAACCTGGGAATTTTTCAAACTATCGGGAAATGACCGAAGAACACCCACACGCTTCACACGCTTCCTATCAGGCTTATCTGCACTGGGAAACTCAAGTGACCGGTGTGAGTCTCTTCTGCAAGAGCGTCACTGGATCTGTCTTCGCTGAAGGCTAATTACGTTTCCAAATAGTAGGAAGAGAGAGGGAGCAACTGTACCTCCAACTGGCACAACTGCAAAAAAAGTATAATGACGACTGGAGTAACCATCTGAACCTGATAGTAGACAATCTAAGCCCAAAAATAGCATAGAACAGGATGATAATTTAAGTCTCTAGATATACCGCCACTACAGTCCATGAACAAGATAATAAATATTGAGGGATCATGCCAGATAGGGTACAGTAAAGACTCTCTCTCTCTCTCTCTCTCTCTCTCTCTCTCTCTCTCTCTCTCTCTCTCTAAGACGAGGCACGCCAGGTATTGAGGGCAGTGGGTGTAAAGAAGGTTCTCTTAATAACATCCTCCATAGCAGCACTGGCTCTTTATCGGCACAACTCAGCCTGACCAAGGAAAACATTAGAGGAAGAGAGAAAGACAAACACGTGAACAAGAGAATATTAGAAGGAAATAAGGAAAAAAATAGGAAAAATAAAGACCAAATTAAGAGAAGGAAAAGAATCAAATGAGAACAGGAAGAAAAGAAACATGACAAAGAAAATACCAGGAAAACAACAAAGAGGAAGATGAAAGGAGGAAAACAAAACAAGAAGAGCAATACTTTTAAGCAGGACACAACACTGCACAGCTCTGATCGAACCCTCGCCTTCCACACACACACACACACACACACACACACACACACACACACACACACACACACACGGGACCTCATTGCTCCGGATCTGCCTGGCGCCTGAACGTGGCACTAATAATTACTATGAATGAGCCGCGACGCACAGCAGATGGTGACGCCCTCCAATGCCTGGTGTACTGGGAGGTCTGGCCCGCGACACTTACTGCCAGCGGGGCGTGACATGAGTGCGCCGCGGTCTGCCATATAAAAAAACATTAGGAAATACGGTGCTTTCAGTTAGAGCCAGTGTACTTAGAAATGTATCGCCCTCTTATCACAACTATTTAAAGAAAAAGCGCATAAAGCGATGATTAGCCAGGTTTTTCAAGACCTTACTTTTAAATTATGTAGAAACCCTTTTAATTTATCAGTCAAACCGTAAAGACACTTAAAAACTCATGGAGCTTTAACCAGAGCCGTCTGAAAATAGAATTGTTTCAAAATACGGTTCACCTTAATTGCTGCGATGACAGAGTGATGTACCGCTGTCCCGCCGCTGTGTGCTCGATATTTTTTTCTTCTTTTTCATGATGTTATTTGTGTTGGCAGTAATAGCGGTGAAGATGGAATAATAATGAGAGAGAGAGAGAGAGAGAGAGAGAGAGAGAGAGAGAGAGAGAGAGAGAGAAACATAAACCCGTGATAAGAATCGAAGATGGTTGAAGATACCCCCAGTATAGGAGGTGTTTTCCCATAACCCGTGCGATACAAGCCGGTACTTTGCATGCTCTTCACGACTTCACCCAATACCGGCGGCACAGGGGAGAAAGAGGGTGGGGGGGAGGAAGGAACGCCGCCCCGCACCCCGCTAGATACCAAGATACTTAGTCATGAAGATAAAAAGAGAGTCGTGTTTGTTTACAGTGACTTTACACAGTACCGTACGTTCTCTCTCTCTCTCTCTCTCTCTCTCTCTCTCTCTCTCTGTGTGTGTGTGTGTGTGTGTGTGTGTGTGTGTGTGTGTGTGTGTGTGTGTGTGTGTGTGTGTGTGTGTGTGTGTGTGTGTGCGCGCGTGAGCGCGTTTGTGTGCCCTTCCTTATTCACAGTGGCCGTTTCCTTCTTTGTTTTCTCTCTCTCTCTCTCTCTCTCTCTCTCTCTCTGTGTCTGTGTGTGTGTGTGTGTGTGTGTGTGTGTGTGTGTGTGTGTGTGTGTGTGTGTGTGTGTGTGTGTGTGTGTGTGTGTGTGTGTGTGTGTGTCCTTCCTTATTCACAGTGGCCGTTTCCTTCTTTGTTTCATTTCCTCTCTCCTCTCTTCGTGTCGCAGAACATTCACGTCTGGAATTACCCAATAAACTGGAGCCATAATCCGGTTCTTATCCTCCCCCTGCGTTCGAGATGTTGCTTGTTTTCCCAACTCATCGCGTCCTGTCCAGGGAAGATAAATCGCGGACAAGCACGTCGCCTCCGGTCCCGTCCCTTGCGTGTTCATTGGTAGCCATGTCACAGGGAAGGAGTGTAATAACGTCGTCTTGTACTCTTTCGCTACTGTATATTGTTTTCCCGTAGTTACTTTTATACGCATTCGTTATGTTATAGTTTATTAAATGCGTAGTTTTGTAGCTTATAGTAAACAGAGAGGGTTATTATTCTTTTTCTTCTACTATGTCTACGCATTTTTTTTTTCCCCTTTGATCATCGAGTTTATTAGGTACTTTTTTTTCGAGGGGTTACAGTTTACAGGGTCTACGTAAATAGAGAATGATGTTGTAGTCAATGTTATGTTGTTAGTTGTGCGGTCACGAGGCTCAAGTGTCTTCTCAGAGGTGTTAACATAAATACAGCTTGGAGAGTCACGGTTAGGTCGTGCATGTATTGTCCATCTTCCGTCAGCAAAAAACTCAGACACCGGTGACCGACTAATACATTTAAGAACAGTTACAAATGCATTGGTTAAAATAGTTATAGTCTTACTTAATTATAAATGAAAGAAATAAAATGTTAGTACTAAATGTATGCCTATGCTGTTATAATTACACACACACACACACACACACACACACACACACACACACACATATATATATATATATATATATATATATATATATATATATATATATATATATATATATATATATATATATATATATATATATATATATATATATATATATATATATATATATATATATATATATATATATATATATATATATATATATATATATATATATATATATATATATATATATATATATATATATATATATATATATATATATATATATATATATATATATATATATAATCCAGCAACCAGAGATTCCCACACTGAACCTGTGGGAACGGACACTTACTTAAGCATGATCTCCTTGGAAGTACATGCATGGGAAATAAAGGAGTGTGCACTTATAAGAGCTTCTCGCTAAGATCAGCCTCGCTTCTCACGGCTGTGTGTATAAACAAGAGAAAAATAATTATATACAAATCATACCCTAACACCGCTCGGTCACATACCTGCCGCGTCCTTGCGGGCCGCGGCACAAAGGGAAAGCATACACAGAAATATACTAACCGTGTTAAAATGTACTGCAGGAAATTCATGGTTGAGAACGAAGTCGCCGCGGAACAAACATCGTGGCAGTAAGATTAGGATGAGAACAAAGTAAATAAATAAATACTAACAATAGGATGATGGTACTCAGGAAGAGATTCCACCAAGACCTGAGCAAATTTAAAGTAAGGAAAGAAAGATAGATTTGTACTATTTATACCCTAACAATGACCATGCCAGCAGAAACTGTCAACTAATTCAGACAACTTACAGACATCAAATCATCCAACCCTGACTCATGATGAAATTAAAAAGATAACTACTCCGCTGAATGTAAAAAAAAAAAAAAAAAAAAAAACATTATAGCGAAAGATATCATTCGTCAAATCCTTTAACGACATCAGAAATACAACGTAATCGATGGCAGGGTATTACAAGGATTACGGATACCACGAACTCACTCCCTCCCTTCTTCATAAGTTTCCCATCACCTCGCTTCAAATCCGGTGCATAATCCTTAAAACTTCCCTCGCCTTGCTATTCTTAACCACAACTACCCGTGTCTCTCAACTCTCTCGGCGCACTCACCTCTCACAGCTTACACAACACCTCCTCCTCCTCCTCCTCCTCTTCCCTCCACTCCTGCTTCAGCTCAGCAACACCTCCACGCACTTACTACAAAACAAACTCTCTCCCACCTTCACACACACAATAAAACTCCTCGCTTATGACTTACACCCATTCTATCTCACTTAATGAACTCCTACACACGTTGCATAATCCACACTCGGCATTTACAACCCTTTAGAACCTTTACTACACTCGTCTATTGCCCTTTGATCCTTCCTTCCTTACCTTACCTTGCCTCACTCTCCTTTCCGTCTTTCCTTCAGAACTGTAATAATACGTTTCTTTTTCTTTTCTTGCCTTGTTTTGTCTCACTTGCCATTTCATCTGCATAATGTTTGAGAGATTCATGACTACATTTCTTTTTCCTTTCCTTGTTTTGCCTTACATTCCCTTCCATCTTTCCTTCTAGCATTGAAACGACTCAAAAATGTTTCTTTCCTAACCTCACTTTCTCCTTCTAGTGCTGGGTGAACCCGAGGCTATAACACTTTCACTAACACAATCAATCATATTACCACAGCAACACGTGTCTTGACAGGAGCGTATATCAGTAGGAACACTTGTGAGGCGAGGAGAGACCACCTGTGTGCCTGTCAGCCTTCTTCTCTACAGCAGCAAGACGTGTGGTGGTGAGTGGATAAGTAATGAAGGTTATGGTAGTGATGTTTAGTTTGTGTGTGTGTATGTGTGTCATTCTCTCTCTCTCTCTCTCTCTCTTAACTTCTTCAATATTTTCACTTTCTCATTACATACGATATTATCTCCCTCCCCACAAGTAATATCAATACTTATCTCCTTATCTTACACGATCTTATATACATATCAACTTATCTCGAACTTCCGTGATCCGCGCGGATTTCTTGAGGGCTTCTGTACTCGCAAAGTTTTACCAAGTTTCCCCATCACCTACTTATCATTACATCACCATTTTCTTTCCCACAGAGATCCGCTGCACTGTGCCTCTTATGTATAATCTCTATTTCTCGGTAAAAATCAGGGTTTGTCGAAAGGTATTAAGGTTATCATAGGCTTATAACTTCACTATCTCGTCCTTGTCAGTGTGGTGAGGACAGGTATACGCAGATAAGCCGTTTTCTATGCAGGTGTGAGGTGTGTGTGGCCAGGTGCGTGAGGTCAGGTGGGTGAGGTGAGTCTCTTCAGGGACCTGGCAAACACACCAAACTCCAGTCCAAAAGTGGATGGGATAGAGATTTGATACAAAGATAGAGTAGTTCTTGAAATACTCTAAGTGTAACAGGTGGAAGGAAATATTTCTTTTCTTTTACTTATCTTTCTTATTTCTTATTAACTTAGCTACTTTCTTATTTGTTTCATTTTTTTTCTCATCTTCGTTTTTACTTCTTACTTTCTTTTTTTTTCTTTTTCTTTATCTCTCCTTCCTTTTTTCTCCTATATGTTATGTATTCTTCCTTATTTTCTTATAATTTTGTTTCTCTTATTAATCTTCCTTCTCCTTATTCAGCATACTTAATTTTCTTATCGTATCTTAATTTTCTTATCTATTTACACTCCTCTTATCTTTGCCCCTTTTATTTATCTCTATGCTTACCACATCTTCCCTTCTCTAGTCTCTGATTCTCCTTCATTATTTTCTCTTGCTTTTGTCATCTATAAATCTCCCTTTCTACCTTAACTTCCTTCTTGTTTTCCTTCATTCACGGCCACACCACCACAGAATACCAAGCCAAGGGTTCACCGGTGCGGAGAGTCAATACTGCGGGCCTCTGTCTCTTATTAGGCAGGCCAGCTGTGGGATTCAGAGGTGCTGGTTTGTAGCTATTCCATGTTTTTACGACCCTGCCAGTCTCTCGTGCATGCCTCCCGCCTTCCCTCCTTCCCTTCATCCATTCCTCCTCCTCCTGCTGCTGCCCTCTCAGCGATTCCTGGTGCGGCAGAGGAGGAGGAGGAGGAGGAGGAGGAGGAGGAGGAGGAGGAGGAGGAGGAGGAGGAGGAGGAGGAGGGTGACCAGCGTGATGGACAACACGAAAGTGATTTTAAGCTACTCGATGGAAAGTTGTCAAGGTGGTGGTAGTGTGTGTGTGTGTGTGTGTGTGTGTGTGTGTGTGTGTGTGTGTGTGTGTGTGTGTGTGTGTGTGTGTGTGTGTGTGTGTGTGTGTGTGCGTCGAAGTTTTTTTTCTGGCAAAATCTACTTAAGTCATACCAAAAAAGCAGCAAAACTTCACGTGTACGTAATTAAAGTTACATTTTTTTGTCCCGCACTTTGAAACACTTCCTCTCTCAACTGGAATATTTGGAAAGGTCGCAGAAGTAAATGAGAGAGAGAGAGAGAGAGAGAGAGAGAGAGAGAGAGAGAGAGAGAGAGAGAGAGAGAGAGATATTGTGGGCATTAAATTAAAAGCCTTTCGCTCACAATATTTCTCTCTTAGTGATCATTGTGGTGACATTCCTCCTCCTCCGCCTCCTCTTGATGTTGTTTTGGTGCCGGAAATCTCCTTAAATTACCCCTTGTCTCATATTTTTGTTGAGATTGTGTCCTTCTGTGGATTCTGCGTGATGGATGAGAGAGAGAGAGAGAGAGAGAGAGAGAGAGAGAGAGAGAGAGAGAGAGAGAGAGAGAGTAAACTGAACACGAGCCTCACGTGAGTACTTCTAAGAATGCAATCCCCCTGCTAGACGTTCATAGTTTGATCAGGGTGGCGGAGTGACGCAGCGTGGGGGAGGTGGGCCGCTCGCTCACTGCCTGCCTGCCTCCTACAACACTCCTATAGCTTCTTAAATTATCACGTTTCCCAACCCAGGAGGGGACACGGGAGGCCCAGGGTGGGTTGGGGGGAGGTAATGGGAGTCGTGGCGGGGGAGGATGTGATGGGATAGGAAGGGAAGGGAAGGGAGGGGAAGAGAAGGGAAAGGAAGGGGAGGAGAGGGTAACCTGACGAAGATAGAAGGGAAGGGAAGGGGAGTAGAGGGTTAGGTGACGAAGAGAGGATAGGAGAATAGAGCAAAGGGGAGGGAAGGATAGGTAGGGGAATACAAGGAAAGGGCATGGAAGAGAAAGAAAAGCAAGAGAAACCAGCATCACATAAGGAATACAAGTCACACAAATTAGAACAGACCTTGAGATCCTTAACATACAGTCAGTTTGTGTGAGTATCCTACATAAACAACTGCTTGAAGAGACCGGGTAGCGAGGTGGGGAAGGAAGGAAAGGGAAGACGAATGAAGTGACGACAGCCAGGAAGGGAAGCTGTGCCGGTTATGTCGCTAAGTACTTGTTCTTAAAAGTTCACGGCATTCTGGGAGCAGGAAAGGACACTCACCTCACAGATATTCCCTTACGTCTCTCTCTCTCTCTCTCTCTCTCTCTCTCTCTCTCTCTCTCTCTCTCTCTCTCTCTCTCTCTCTCTCTCATGCAATACTTAACAAAACAAAAGGAAACAGCCACAACAAAACGACAAAACGACTTGCATCCTGCTTGCTTCCTTCCTTCCTTCCTTTCTTCTCTTCCTCTTTCTGCAGCTCCTACTCCTCGTCCTCCTCCTGCACCACCTTCTTTTCCTCGTCACCACCCTTCCTACCCTTCACACGAGACCCTCCCTCAGACAAACTGCAGGAGGAACCTTACGTCTGTCGTCCCTGCTTCTCCCCTGCCACACACACACACACACACACACACACACACAGGCAGGCAAATTGGTCCCATTTCTCACTAGACAATTTTATCACGGAAATTACCAAAGTCCTGGATTGGTCGTAGGTAATTGCTTAATTATTTGGGGATCTGGTTACGGTGACGATGTGGCGAAGCGTGGCTGTGACAGGGGGAGGGGGGAGGGGGGAGAGAGTATGGGAGGGAAAGGTACTGATGGTGGTGGTGATAGTGAAGGGTGAAGGGAGGGAGGTAGGAGGGAAATGGAAGAAGGGGGAGTGATAGGGAGAGGTGATGGTGATGGTGGCGAAGGGAGGTTAAAGGAGGAGGGGAAGGGGAGAAAGGTGATGGTGGTAAGGGTGATGATTGGGAGTAAAGGGTGATGAGGGGCGGGCGAGGGAGGTGAAGGGTGGGACGCGTGTTGGGCCGGAAGTGACGCATCTATACCTCACTGTCACCCCTACCCCCTTCCCCCTTCCCCCTTCCTCCTCTCCTCCTCCTTCCCTGGCTGCCACCCCCCCCTCTTCCCTCCCCCGAACAGAGGTAAATGGCCTGAAAACAAGCATGTAATTTCTGCCTGTGCACTTGTTATGCTAAATTCGCTGATACTGCCTCGCTCTGCTCTCGTATCCTTGACAACCAGTGGAAGACAAATACATACATACATACATACATACATATACGTATTCTTTCTATAAATATAGTTTTTTCTTTTTTTACTGAGAACGGCAAATTGACCTCCCTCCCTCTCTCTCTCTCTCTCTCTCTCTCTCTCTCTCTCTCTCTCTCTCTCTCTCTCTCTCTCTCTCTCTCTCTCCTTGACACGTGAAAAAATAACTATAATAATAACCATAACACTCACGCATATAAAAAAAAACGACCTTCACAGCGCATCCTTATCTTTCCCTGCACTCTTGAAACATTCCTTTGTCCACGAGTACCGTCCTTGGTGAGTAAGTTCAGACACACCTTACTCCCTCACGTTCTCTTCCCTCACCACCACCACCACCACCTGACATATACACATATACCTTCCAAAGAACAAGGAGAGTAGGAAGTGACAGGGAAAGGAAGGGAAAGATAGTTTGGGAGAAAGAACGGAAATAGAAAGGAAAGGGAAGGAGAATGGACGAGGATAGATGCAAAAAGAGAGAAAGAGATGCAGAAATGGAAAGAAAAGGATATAAAAAAAGGATGTTTATTTTTTCTAAAGAAAGGCAAGTGAAAAAAATGCACTTTATATTGAGTTACTAAAAAAAAAAAAGAATTTAATGATTTCACGTAATTTACTTGTATTCGATAAAGAATTACTGAACAGGAAGGACGGGGAATAAAAGAGAAGGAAGAAAGCAAAGGGAAAAGGAAATAGTAGAGGGAAGGAGAGAAACGGGTCAGGAAGGAAAGGATAAAAGGAAAGGAAGTGTAAAAGGTAAATAGGAGGAAAGAGAGAGTAAGAAGGGGCAGAAAATGGGGGAGAAGGGGTGGTTAGAAAGAAGGGAGAGGGATGGGTGATGCAAAGAAGGGAGGTAATGCAAAGGGAGAGGGTGAGAGAGATGGTGGATATGAGGGAGATAGGAGACGAGAAAAGCGGAGAAATAAATAAAAAGAAAGAAGAATGAGGAAAAAAAGAAGGAATAAAGGGAGTCATGACAAATATCCTGTTAAATACAAATACAAACACAAACACACACATAAAAAAAAAAAGATGCAAGGGAAAAAAAATAGGATTCTAAACTTTCGGAAATGACTCACTCGAAACTTTGATAACAAATCGTGTGAAGACTATTAATAATCGTGACATCTGCACATGAACATAAAGCTTCCTCTCCATCTCTTACTGTTGTATACAATCTATGGCCCATAAAAAAAAAAAAAAACCGCTTTGCTCTCTCACCACGAACTATTTTCACGGCCACAGAGACACTAAGCTGATTTCACAAGTGTTTATCCAGTTAATAATGTATAAATCTCGTTAATTTGTCTCTAATACCATGAGCCCATCCTTAAAAAGCCGTGAAATCTAAACTAGAACCATTTTGAAAGTACTGCAGGTGAGGGGCCAGAGTATTTCAGAATATAGTTCAATGTTACCAACTCTATCACGTAATTTAGCCACCTGAGGGAGGACACGCCAACACGGTAACACTGCCGCTGAATGATGCTCCCACTCACTTGCTGATTGGCTTACAAATTCCTGTCAAACTAACGCTGTATTCCTACCAAAACCTTGACTTGATTGTAAGGTACCGGAGAGAGAGAGAGAGAGAGAGAGAGAGAGAGAGAGAGAGAGAGAGAGAGAGAGAGAGAGAGACTTTTCATCCTTTTCTCCCCTTTTCATCCTTTTCTCCATTTTCCTCAGTTTCAACAGGTATACAGTATGCAAATTTTTGAGAGTGGCAGCGCAAGGACAGCTTTACGAGGCGGGGCTAACACTCTTATGTTCGCCAAAAGCACACGAATTTATAGCGCCGATGAAAAGCAATGCACGGGAGGACACATCAAACCCTGGCCACATTTCCCTCACGCATGCGAACGGCCAGGTAGGTGATGAAAGCAGGTAATACATACACTGGCAGGAATTCAGGTGTTTTGTGGTATTTGTGATATGTTTTGATGGTGTGTAAAGGATTTGGTTTATATTTGAGGGTGTTCTGTGGTAAGTTTTGGTGTAATTTGTTAACCCCTTCAGTACCGGAACACATTTTCTACCTTGAGATTTGTGTACGATTAGATAATTTTGCTGACACTAGGAAGGGTCTATATAGGTCAGAAGATTAACCCCTTCAGTACTGAAATACAATTTCTACTTTGATTTTTTGAGTATGATTAGACGATTATATTTGCATTAAGAATAATCTATGGAGGTCAGAAGACTAATGGCCTGAATCTTGACAATTTTATTCTCCACGTGAGTTTCTGAATCCGTATGAAATCAGTAAATAGCAGAAAGAAAAACTATGAAAACGTGTCATGGTACTGAAGGGGTTAATGTTAATGGCCACAGTCTTCACTATTTTAATCCCCCCAGCATTAGTTTCTGAAGCTGTATAAAATCACCAAATAGTAACCAGAATGAATATGAAAACACGTCATGGTACTGAAGGGATTGAGTGTGAGTGGTTTGAGATTTCTTTCGGGACGTTGCACAGTTACTTGGTGTATTTTGGAAGGGTTCGAGTAGTTACACAGTTCTCCACTTCCCAGTTACCTCTCGTTCTAACAGCTGTACCCAGTAGGATGTGATCTGATAACGTTATCTCTCACATGACACGCCCCTCCACCTCACCTCCTCCCTCGCTCAGTTTGTTATCGCCGGAATTGTGATGAGGAAATATTTATTATATGTTTCTGCGTCACTGTGAAGCGGGAAAATTGAACTGTGTGGAGTGTTCGAGCGGGAATGAAGATTTAATCCCGTATTTTGAAACCCTTTGCTCTCTCTCTCTCTCTCTCTCTCTCTCTCTCTCTCTCAGGATTATTCAAAGACAACAGAGATGACTATTAGGGTTTTCAAGAATGTTTCTCCTGTTACTAATGTAGAATTTTTAACTATTTCATTAACCATATAAATAACCTTAAAAAAACCCTCATAACTTCCATTAGAGCCTCTGAAATGTAGTCACGGTGCGTTGCGGGGGTGTTTCATAATGCAAACCGTTAGGAAGTGCAAGAGATAAGAGGAGGGAAAGTTTTGAAATGCCGTGCTCTATCTGAAGTCCAACGTTTGATTTTTACTCGTCAAGTGAATCCAGAAATAGCACCTTTCACTTTGCTGTTCATTTATCTGTTAGCCTCCTCAAATCTCCTCTTCCTCTTCTTCTTCCCCCGTGCCGACAATCACCGTTGGGAGAAATCCTCTTATTTCTTCCCACTAAAACTTTCCTGGCGCGATCCTGTTAGCTGTTTCCACACCAATGGCGATAGACGGCGCAGCACACGCGTCAGAAGCCATAAAAGAGAACGCGATTCTTACGGTTTGCCGAGTCTAAAAGGGCGGGAGTTTAGAGCAGAGTGCGGGGAGGCACTGTATTGACGCGGCGGCCTGGTCTGCCTCACACCCTGCGACGGCTACGCTTTTTTGTTGACGATTCTAGACGCGTAGTATTGTCTCGGACTGGTATGACTCACACCTCGGGATGGCTGTACTTTTCCTTTTCTTCTTCTTCTTCTCTTTTGGAGTCAAGAAGCGTAGCAATTTCCTTTTTTTTTTTTCTTCTTTTTCCTTGCGATTTAAGAAGCGTGTCATTACTTTTTCTTACATTTTCAGTTTTTTTTTTCCACGTTTTCAGACGGATATTATCTTATTTATTTCATTATGGTTTTCACAAGCGTATTATTCTTATTCTTATTTTATAATTTTCATTTATTCATTTAGCATTATCATTTCATATTTTTTTTCTTACGAACCATTAAAACATCCTTATAAACTCCAGTCAACTCCCACAACGCACACTCAGTTTAGTGCAAGGGGCGAGACGAGGGAATGTCCAGAAATACCACAGTGCTTCATTTCAGGAGTGCAACGTGACACACTACCATCATAAATAACTGAATACTCCAATCAATCCCTTCAATACTGGAACACATCTTTATCTCGAGATTTGTGTAGGATTAGACCATTTTATTGACATTAGGAAGAGTCTATGGAGGTCAGAAGATTAATGGCCATAGTCTTCACTATTTTAATATCCCACATCAGTCTCTGAAGCTGTATAAAATAAGCAAATAGTAAGCAGAATGAATATGGAAACATGTCATGGTGCTGAAGGGGTTAATAAACTTCCACTAGTATATACATCTTATTAACCACCAGGACGCATTTCCATGTTCACTTTGCTTACTATTTTGTGATTTTATACAGCTTCAGAAACTTATGTGGGATTGAAATAGTGAAGACTGTGGCCATTAATCTTCTGACCTCCACTGACCATTCCTAATGTCAATAAAATGGTCTAATCGTACACAAGTCTCACGGTAAAAAAATGTGTCCCAGTATTGAAGGGGTTAAGCGCAGGAGGTAAGACACGAGGGAGCGTTAAGAAATACTGCACTACTCTAATCCTCATATCTAATAGCAAAATAAATAAATAAATAAATAAATAAAATAAAATAATCAAATAAATAGATAAATAAATAAATAAATCCTAAACAATTACTAAAACCACAAACCACACACATACACGAAAAAAAAAGAAAAGAAAAGAAAAAAACAACACCATCGACAAATCCAGGTAGCTCTCACTAGATATTTTTTATTTTTTTTATTTATATATTTATTTTTTTTATGGTAAGGCCTATAGCGCCTGTAGGCACACTTGAAGAGTGTATGGGAAGCGCTGTTCAGCTTCCGCCCATTAGTGGCGCAGGCAATTTTATTTATAGTGGTAGCCATATTAGGGCCCATATCACCACCCAAGCTCATCTTGAGTGTAACCACCTAGAACCTGGGTATCATGGTGACATGTAGGTAACTTTAAACCACTCGACAAATGGCAAAGTGTTTTAAGGCTATACGTGATAGGATTCGAACCTACGCGTGGACGTCTGCTCGATCCCACGCTCACCACCTTAACCACTATACGCCACCGCCTCCCTAACACCCTGTCAAGCGCAAGATATCAGACGTGTGGAAGCTTGGGAATAATAATACTACAGTGCTTTATCCCCAAGTCCAATAGTGTAATGTGACAAATGATGCGATGGTCGGAGTAAATTGACACGTGGGAAAACTATCCAAGTTGGACACTTAACATGCTGCTCCTCGTCCCGGCAGAATTTTGGAAAGCTGCGGGATTCACGGGAATATTCGCTCCTCCTGCTCGTTCATGAATATTTGACAGCGGCTTTGCGTCAGGATAAGTGCGGATGAAGGTGGATGCAGTGCGGACAGGCAAGGCAAGGCAAGGCAAGGCAAGGCAAGGCAAGGTAAGGCAAGGATGTTTCGTCTCTCTTCGACTTGCTTCTTTCACCCCAAGCCTCTCTTCGTCTTTACTTTCTCTTTCTTCAGCCTCTTTTCCTCCTAA
>NC_059292.1:35251542-35261542 GCF_017591435.1 Portunus trituberculatus
CTTGACGCTTCTTCTCTCCCTTCTCTTCCCATCACTTCCCTTTAACGCTTTCCCCCTCTCCTCTTTTCACCTCCCACTGAACACATCCTCCTCCTCTTCCTCTTTCCTCCTCCACTTTGCCGTATCTTCCGTCTCCTCTCCTCTCCTCTCTTCTCTTCTCTTCTCTCTTCCTCCCTTCCTCCCATCACTTCCCTTTGACGCATTTTACCCCTCCTGTTTCCCTCTCCCCTCCTTTAATGTCTTTTCTTTTCTCTCCTCTATAATTTTGTTTGTTTTGTTTTGAGGAGCGAGGCGTGGGAGGGAGTGACGTCACGGCGAGAGCGCAAGTTGATTGGCTAACGCTCCAGACACAGGTGGAGATGGAAAGTATGCAAGTGTGTGTGTGTGTGTCCGTGTGTGTGTGTGTGTACCTGCCACGTACGTACTTAAACTTAGGTATGCCAGTTATGGTAAAGGTCGTTGGTTAAGTGTGTTTACTAAAGTCTTTACAAAAGTATTTATATAACGAGGTGAGTGGTTTAATTGACAGAGTGTTTGTGCAGGACGTAGGTTAAGTTAAAGGGAAATGAAAGGGAAGGAAAAGTAAGCAGAGGTATTAGTATGATGAAAAGAGTGGTTAGGTTAGGTTAGAGTAGGTTAGTGAAAAGGGAACGAAAAATGGATGTATTTGTAAGATGAAAAAGAGTAGTTTAATAGAATGTTGGTTAGGTTAGGTTAGGTTAGTGAAAAAGGAACGAGAAGTGGATGTATTTGTAAGATGAAAAAGAGTAGTTTAATGGGATGTTAGTTGACGTGGGGTTAAGTTTGAAGAGGAAAGGGAAGGTTTGCGGCGTAGGTGTAAGAAGGGATTAGAAGTTGTAGTAGGAGTGACAAAAGGAAGAATGCCTCAAGAGGGGGAAAAAGGCGGAAGATGTAAGAGGTTGTAAGAAGCAATAGAAGTTGTAAGAGTACATAGGCATAAGAAAAATATGTAAACACACACACACACACACACACACACACACACACACACACACACACACACACACACACACACACACACACACACACACCTATACAAAATGTATCTTTTTCTTATTTTTTCCTTCTTTCCGAAAAATACCCAAACAGTGCTCACCCGTTCTCCACTCCATTTTCCTTCTTTCTCTTCCCTTTTCCTTCCCTTAGGCGTCGCAAACAACACACACACACACACACACACACACACACACACACACACACACACACACACACACACACACACACGTAGTTTTCCTGTGATCACACCACCATCACCATCACCACCACCATGCACTAACAACACCCAAATTCCCGAACGTCCCCATCCCCTTTTTCCCCTTCCTCTAAATCCTCCCCCCTGTCCCCCATTCCTACCCACATATAACAGCCAGCACGCGAAGACTCTCTCCCTTCCCACACTCCCTCAGCCACTCTCTCCAGCCCTAGCAAAGCCACGGTAGGCCAGTGGAGAAGTGGAGAAGCGGCGGAGTGAGCAGGAGATATAGAGACGCCAGGAGTGTCGCGCCGGATATTAGAAATGAGAAACGGGAGGGTGTGTTAAGACAAGACTACTGCTACTACTACTACTATACACACACACACACACACACACACACACACACACACACACACACACACACACACACATACAAAAGGAGATTAAAAAGACAACTCCAGGAATATTACAAGGCTCATTTTCTGGTTTAGCGAAAGAGGAGGAGGAGGAGGAGGAGGAGGAGGAGGAGGAGGAGGAGGAGGAGGAGGAGGAGGAGGAGGAGGACCCGTGATCAGCTGGTTTACTTGCTACTTGTGCCGACACCGCGACGGGAGCGGCGGGAACAAAGGGACGGGAGGGAGGAGGTCTGGGAGAGACAATAAGATAGGAGGAGAAAGAAGAGGAGGAAGAGGAGGAGGAGGAGAGGTAAAAGAGTCGTCACCGTTGAGTCGCCGTCACACCGTCACTGCAGGGAAGGAAGCGCCGCGCCCCAAAGGAAAGTAGGTCAGGGCAAAGTTTGGTACCCACGTTTTACTTTCACGAACCTAGTTACGAGACTACTGTGTCACGCCACTCAACCCTTTGATCCTGTGATTGCTACTAATGGCAGTACGACGCCTCTTACTTCATCTTGTCTGCCTTTCATGCGTAGAGGAGGCCACACAAAGCCACAACACCAACGATAAAGATGCTCCACTGATATCTCTACAATTGGGGAGATAAATCTTACAAATTTTTCGTTCCCCCAAAAAACATAAATAAATTTATATATTAGAACTTTATCAATCTTAAGACTCTATCGATGGTCATGTTCTGCCGAGGTGTCAGATCCGAGAGCATAATATTGAGGATGAAAATGCTAAACACGAAGAAATGAGCGCGGTAAATTACACGTCTCTTGACTTTCACTAAATTAGACAGTTTTATTAATCTCATGAATCTATCAATGCTCCATGTATCGCAAGAACGCTTATATTGAAATAGAAAATGCTGAATACAGAAAAATGAGTCCGGAAGCTTACACGTCTCTTGACGTAGATTAAATTAGACAGTTTTATTAATCACAAGAATCTACCAATGCTCATGTATCGCAAGAACACTTAATATTGGAATAGAAAATGTCCAATACAGAGACGAAATGAGTGAGGAATACAACACACCATTTGAGCGTTACTTTAACATACAACTCCATAAACCCCCCCAAGAAAACACAAGACCTAAGAATCGATCAATACGCATATTTTGTACGGAAACTCGTAGCAACTGAGAGTAAATAACTAAACATAACCAAATGTGAGAGCAGAAGATAACACGCCTTTTCACCACCACCGTGCTACTCAAATCTAATTAATCCCACAAAGCCACAGCATTCGGAAGGCTAAAAGTAAAGCTATTTCAACCATTTCATGAGAGACAGCGAGGAGAAAAAAAATGAGCCGTAAAAAACACGCGCTTTCAGAGGCCTAATTAAGATCCCATTTACATAACCCAGCTTCTAAATGACGGAGGGGAACGCTCAGTACAGGAGAGAAGAGGTTTTGGCCGCCACTGAGGGAAAGGTGCGCGGCCGGGAGATCCTCTGAGCTGATAAGACGACGCACAGCCTTGGACCAGTTCTGAGCGGTTCTCACGCACCTCACGCGCTACCCAGGTTCCTGTCACCAAGCTCCATGTTCCCCCAACAAACGTCTGGGCCGCCTTATCTCGCTGCTCGCTTTCAAAGATTCTAGTGGGTGTTATTCAGGTTTTCAAAGGAGTTTTTTGTGATTTTGTTAATTTAATATGTGTTCTGTACATTCAAAAGGTTGTCATAGATTTTTTTTTGTACGTGTTCAAGGGTGTTTCGGTAATATAATAGTTTAATGTGTTGTGTATTCTTTTAAAAGGCTTTAATAGAAGTTTCTCTTTTCAAGGATTTCTACGTGACTGTACTGATAGTCTTAAGGGTTCTGTAACTCTGGCAGGTTCTAAGTGGAAGTTATTAGGTTTTTCAAGGGTGTTTCCGTAATATAATAGTTTAATGTGTGTATAGTCATAGTCTTAAAACTTTCAGTACCATGACACGTTTCCATATTCATTCTGTTTACTATTTGGTGATTTTTATACAGCTTCAGAAACTCAAGTGAGGATTAAGATAGTGAAGACTGTAGCCATCTATCTTCTGTGGCCATTTATCCTCTGACTTTCATAGACCACTCCTAATGTTAATAAAATGGTCTAATCCTACACAAATCTCTAGGTAAAAATGTATCCTAGTACTGAAGGGGTTAAGGGTTCTGTAACTATATCATGCTCTAAGTGGAAGTTATTTATGTTTTTTAAGAGTGTCTTCGTGATATAAAAGTTTAATGTCTATAGTAATTATCTTGAGGGTTCCGTAACTATAGCAGGTTCTAGTGGAAGTTATAAGGTTTTCAGGGGTATCTTTACAATATGGTAGTTTAATGTGTTTATAGTGATAGCCCTATAGGTTCTGTAACTGCAGCATGTTCTAAGTGGAAGTTATTTAGGTTTTCAAGAGTGTCTTCGTGACTCTAAAAATGGCTTAATATTTTCAGGGTTCTCTGTATTTTCAAATGGGTCCACTGGATGTTATTTTGGTCTTCAATAATATTTCTTTTGTGATTTTGTTCAGAGTTTATTACAAATGCTGTCTCTTTAACAAGGTCTACTGGATGTTTATTTTGGTTTTCAATGGCGTTTTGCATTTTTGGTGGTAGTTTAATAAAGATTTCGTGTCTTTAATGAAGTGTAGTGGATGCTATTTAGGTTTTCAATAGTGTTTATTTTTTTCTCTTGTGTTCTGGCGATGCTTTAATAAGGATAATACATTTCCAAGAGGCTGGAATATAAGTTACCGAAGTTTTCAAGAGTGCTTCGTTGTTTCTAGCAAGTTTATCAAGGATTTTGTTCCATTAAGGAGAAATAAACATTAAAAGAACACGACCAATCAACTTTTTTTTGGGGGGGAGCTTTAGAAAACAGTCTTGACAAACTCGTGACACTTAATTAGAAGAGAAAAAAAAGTGCGAAAAAAACTGCCATTGACATCGAATCGCTTATAAATTTCCAAAGATGATATTAACATTTCATTACATCTGGAGAGCCTAGGGAGAGTATTGAACGCTGCGTCCATTAGTGAAATTACACTCTTGTTCAAATCGATTAGGTCCTTCAGTGTCTTACGTAATAGATTATATAAAAAAAAAGGAGCGGGTCTTCGGGGGCAGTGAAATTAACCACGTTATGTCTTCCCCTCTGGGACTCGCTATCCACATTCATATTTAGGGGATGGCCCGAGGCGAAGAGAGAGAGAGAGAGAGAGAGAGAGAGAGAGAGAGAGAGAGAGAGAGAGAGAGAGAGAGAGAGAGAGAGAGAGAGAGAGAGAGAGAGAGAGAGAGAGGCGGCGAGGGAAGGACAAGGAGCAGCAGTTTTAAAGGGAGTAGAGGAGTGTGAAATGGAGTGGCCGGCAAGGGAGTGAGCAGCTCGTTTCAATATTTGATGCTGAAAACTCGTCCGTGGAGGATGACGAGAGCACAGGCGAGAATTTAGACAACAGCGCGCCAAGGACTGGACAAGAGAATGATGAGAACACAAGAGACACGTAAATTTGAAAACTGCAAAAGAACGGCAATATGACAGGAATGTAACAAAGGGACTTGAAACTGCACAGTGATGGGAATGACAAGGGATTGACGAGAATACACACACACACACACACACACACACACACACACACACACACACACACACACACACGAACTTGAAGCCGGACACCCTCCACGTAAAGGACGAAGAAATGACGTGATCGCAAAACAAAGTGACACTACAACACAATAGGTAGGGCGGTAAAACGAGAACACCAACACTGGGACTTGAAATCGCATACCGTGATGGAAATGACAAGAGAATGAATGACACGCAAACACACAGACAAAGGTGTTGATGAGGCTAAGCACTGAGACAAAGGCTTAAATAGGAAGGACAAGAATATGACAACGAAACGGACAGATTTGAAACCATACTGCCAAGGAAAAGGCGGAAAAAATGACGAAGAAACACACACAGACTTCAACAAGAAGAGTAAAACGACAGACGCAAACAAAGACTTAAAAACCGGATGCTACAATGAGAAACAACAGGAACAAAAAAGGGGGGTGGGAAAAAACAACTGATAGAGAATGAACAAAGACACGAGGAGAACAAAAGAAAACCAAGAAAACACACGAAAAAGGACTAGACATAATACATATTACACGAACGCACCACGGAAGACAAGACAAAACAAGACAAGACAAGACAAAACAACACAAGCAGTTGTTGTTAATTCCGATGAAGAAAACTAAAGAGAACATTCTGAAACGCTTCTGCTTCTTTAGTTGAAGTTGCGAGGATTTCTAAGCATGTTTTTTGTGGTCCTAGCAATATATCAAGATCTCTACATTAACAACAGAAGAAACACACAAGAAAACTCTCCTAATAATCTCTGTATCCCTTAGTGTCACGGCGTCCTTGAGAATACCCACGGCCACAGCTCCAGGACATCCCTAGGAAAAGGATCCCCAGAAGATTACTGGCGTGGGGAATGGTACGATTGTCCTTGCACTGCCTCTGGAGTGGTGATTTAGAGTCTCCTGAAGTAAATGCATGTTTGGCTGCTACTGATCTGACGAAGGTATTGGATCGTGTACTGAATGCAAGGGTGAGGTGGGGAAGGCTCTTAGGGTGAGTTAATTAGAGAATATGTAAGATGTTGAGAGAGAGAGAGAGAGAGAGAGAGAGAGAGAGAGAGAGAGAGAGAGAGAGAGAGAGAGAGAGAGAGAGAGAGAGAGAGAGAGAGAGAGAGAGAGAGAGAGAGAGAGAGAGAGAGATTATTAGCCTTATCCAAAGTACTTTCACTGAGCTTAATGGGAGTTACAAGCTATTTCTGGACCATTTCCCAACAGATTAATTAACAACCACTAATCTCTCAATGGCAAACACGCCCACGAGAATCCGACTAATCATTACTGTGGCTTTTGATGAGAAAGTCTCCAAGAGAACCTCCACGACACGGATACCGGTACTAGAGCGACGAAACGACATGAAAACTACATCACTCGGTATGGAGGTTTAGGAAGCATAAAACTGGAGAAGAGTGTGCGAGGCTTAGGGTAGAGAAGCACGAGATGGGAGGGAGGAATATGGAGGGAGGGAAGGGGTGAAAGGGAAAGAGAGAGGAGAGCAACGCAGCGGAAAAGATCAAGGCAGTACAGATGCCTGCCTTTGTTTGACATCCTGTGCAATACAAAACTCCACGGCCAACACCACCAAGGAAGGAAACAACAAATGGTAACACAACAAGAGCAGAAAAATGTGCAGATTCAGTACGAGGGAGGGAAAAAATATACATGCTACGTAGATATGCAAGACCATGACGGTATATGAAAAAAAAATAGTCGTGGGACACTACACACACGAACGCACACACTCACACACACACACACACACACACACACACACACACACACACACACACACACGAAACGACAATAAAAAGTGGTAAAACTCCTTCTCTACCTTACGACTAAAAGCAAAATATTTTTTTTAAATACCGTTTGAGACAAAAAGAAAAAGAAAAAAGATGAAAAAACTTAAGATATGCAGCGATATATTATAATATTTTTATCCTCCGTTTTCCAGTTTTCTCTTCCATTCTGTTGTTTTTTCAACACACCTGCTCGATGAAACAAAAACATCGACAACTGCGTATGAAAACACACACACACACACACACACACACACACACACACACACACACACACACACACACACACACACACACACACACACACACACACACACGACGACGACGGCCTTCCAGACAATAGACTTATTTTCTCTCTCTCTCTCTCTCTCTCTCTCTCTCTCTCTCTCTCTCTCTCTCTCTCTCTCTCTCTCTCTCTCTCTCTCCACCAGTATCACAAAAAATCTATTGTTTTTCCTTTTACATACATGATTCTCTCTCTCTCTCTCTCTCTCTCTCTCTCTGGACCACGTGTTTGTGAGCCACGCGTTGCATCTTGATTAATGGTTCGCAAGGTTATTTATATCACCAGCCTAACCTTAACTGACTTTCACCTTCCGATCTCCACTACCTCTTGCTCTCCTTCTCTCCTATCCCAAATTTCATTACCACACGTCTTCCTCTCACAAAGGGCACTCCTCTCCTTCGCTTCAACCTCATTCATAACAATTAGGCCTTCCTGTACCTTCCTCACTACGTCAGTTTTCTCAGATATCTTCGTTTCCTTCACGAGTTACGTTCTAGAAAGCGTTATATTATCTTGCCGTGATTCCCCTCCTCCATGCCACGTCAGGAATGTAATTTGGTGTCTCCTATAGGTTTTGGTGTGTGTGTGTGTGTGTGTGTGTGTGTGTGTGTGTGTGTGTGTGTGTGTGTGTGTGTGTGTGTGTGTGTGTGTGTGTGTGTGTGTGTGTTGTGGTTTTGCTGGACACTACACAAAGACCCAGAAAGCCAAGGTAATCTAATCTAATCGTCTAAATAAAATAAAATAGCGTCGAGCAGCATCAACACATACACGCACACACTCACGCACATGCGCGCGCACACACACACACACACACACACACACACACACACACACACACACACACACACACACAGACCATCACCATCATTATCATAATTATCATCATCATTCTTTCGCAAGTAACTGACAGGAGGAAAAAATGCATAAACAAGTGTGTGTGTGTGTGTGTGTGTGTGTGTGTGTGTGTGTGTGTGTGTGTACCATTGCAACACCTGCTTGTTGGTACACACGTGAAAATGCACAGGTGTTTGAAAGCCGCGTTCATAGATAAGAAGAGGAAATTCACTATAAAAAATTAAATGTAAATAAGAAAATAGTCGTACAAACAAACATACATACATACATACGGACAGACAGACAGACAAACAGACATACATATAGACAGACAGACAGACAGACAGAAATACATACATACCTTTTCTTCAATTTGGCGCACCTTCAATACGCCTGGAAGGAAAATAGAGATAGATTAGTATTCATTATTTTTTCTCTCTCTCTCTCTCTCTCTCTCTCTCTCTCTCTCTCTGTGTGTGTGTGTGTGTGTGTGTGTGTGTGTGTGTGTGTGTGTGTGTGTGTGTGTGTGTGTGTGTGTGTGTGTGTGTAAGCCTGTCATAAGTCACTATAATTTTCAGTCACCCCTTCCCTCCATTAACACTCACCTTGCGGACACGAGCGGCCCACGACACACATAAATCTTCCCACTCATCTCCACCACAAGCACTCATCCTTAACACACACACACACACACACACACACACACACACACACACACACACACACACACACACACACACACACACAGGCCTGGCAACCAGCGGGATTTTTTTTTTTCCAACACTTTGTTTTCCCTTGGCCAGTGCCCTTGTAATGTAAAAAAAAAAAAAAAAAAAAAAAAAAAAAAATACGTAATTTACTTCTATACCTAGCCTCTCTCTCTCTCTCTCTCTCTCTCTCTCTCTCTCTCTCTCTCTCTTCTCATCATTATTAACTTTACCAACGCAACACATTTATCAGTCAAGAAGAAGAAGAAGAAGAAGAAGAAGAAGAAGAAGAAGAAGAAGAAGAAGAAGAAGAAGAAAAAAAAAAGAAGAAGAAGAAGAAGAAGAAGAAAAAAAAAAAAGAAAAAGAAGAAGAAGAAGAAGAAGAAGAAGAAGAAGAAGAAGAAGAAGAAGAAGAAGAAGAAGAAGAAGAAGAAGAAAAGAAGAAGAGGAAGAAGAAGAAATAGAAGACAATGATGAAGAAAAGAAAAAGAAATAATAACACTAAAGAAGAAGAAGAGGAGGAGGAGGAGGAGGAGGAGGAGGAGGAGGAGGAGGAGGAGGAGGAGGACGAGGACGAGGACGAAGAAGAGGACGAGGACGAGGACGAGGAGAACGAAGAAGAGGAAGAGGAAGAGGAAGAGAAGGAAGAGGAACAAAAGAGCTACAAACACACACACATACACACACACACACACACGCCAATACTTTCCCCATCCAACATGAATGAATAAAACAAGTTAATAAATATAATCGCTACTCAGCCTCCTCTCACTCCACTCACTGCCGCCCCTCCACTGTAAGCCACTTCGTTCCCAGCGGGGCATTCATAAACAATCGTGGATGTGGACAAGGGAAACTCAAATATTATAAATATACTCCGCAAATATTTATTACAATTTTTTTTTTTTTGACAGTAGTTGGTGCAGATGGGCCGAATTCATGTATTTGGTTAATTATTTATGTATTTATTTATTTACCTTTCATATGTGTGTGTGTGTGTGTGTGTGTGTGTGTGTGTGTGTGTGTGTGTGTGTGTGTGTGTGTGTGTGTGTGTGTGTGTGTGTGTGTGTAACTTTTGACACACGTACGAGCGATAAATCTTCATGAAAGGAGCGAGTGAGTGAGTGAGTGAGTGAAAGTTGAATGTATTT